>NC_053026.1:445967056-446267056 GCF_003073215.2 Triticum urartu
AGAAATTATAAAGTAATTGCCAATTTGTCATCGGTTTTTATATTTACAACCCATTTCATATTACTTTCAAGATGTGCAGGCGTCTTGAAAGAGTTGCAACCCATTAGGGCGTAGAAAAATAAGTAGGCCTGGATTGGGTATTCTTCAGAAAAAATAAACTGGGCTCATTTTCACAAAGAAAAAAATAGCTGGGCTGGTCACATGGTGAACATAAAATATAAGCCAGGGCTAGACGGGCCACATCCCAGTTCAAACCCTGCTCCGTCTCAACAATACCAAACAAAAAAATACTGCTCGAGTAGCTACGTCCCAGGTGTCAGCCGATCTTGTGCTGTTCTCTTGTCTATTGACTATATACGCTCACAATGTCGTGGGTCCCAGATGTCAAGAAAACACTAGGAGGAAGCATTTTATTTTTCCATACGCTGACGTGGTGGGCCCTTACTGTCATCCTCTCCACGTAATTCTGTCGATTCCTGTTGTTTGTTTACCATGTTGACAACGCGAGAGGGCGGCGCCGTGGTGAGCGCACCAAAGCGCGTGGAGGATGTCAGCATTAACGATTTAGGAGACGGTGGGGCGGCGATGCGTGCGTTGAGGCGCAGACAGCCGTGGGAGGCGGAAGCAGGCGGGCCTACCGGCGCTGGTTTAGTTTTGGCGGCTGGAGGAAGACAGGACTGAAGGAAGACAACACACTGTAAAAGCAGCAGGAGTACTTAACAACCTTAACTGAAACCAGCAGGGGCACTTAAGAACCAAAGCTGAAAGCAGTATGAGTACTTATACAGGTTCAACCGTACAAAGCACGCCTCGAACAGTGCTACTTTGCCTATAGTTAACCAAGGGTGAGGCCGCCAAGCCCCAGGACAAGGCCCAGGCGCCACCCCGCGCATCCACAACCTTCTGAAAGCGGCTTCATGTCGCAACGTGGTCAATAAACAGGATATTCGCTTTAGAGCCATGGAAAAGCATGAACATAATCTTCTGTCCTATTCTCCAAGATGGACGGGCCTTCATTATTTGAGACCACCCATGAATAAGTATCTTTTCACCGCCAAGGGGAATTGAGTAGGTCAACATAAACATCATGTTGTGACCAAGCGCAAGTCTGACCCGACCATGGTCAGGCATCTGTATAGGAACAATAGAACTTGGCAGTTCCTGTTTCAAGAAGATCACAGCTGTAAAACTCTGTATAAGCAATAGTTTATGAACAACATATATAACAGAAAACAGCTCATACCATAAGTTTCTCAACACAGTTGGACCTGTTCAACGAGTGCAGCAGTGGCACACATATCCCACGTGGCCTTCCTCCATTGAAATGCCCCACAAGGACCTCAAGACGATCAATAAAGTGTAGGAACTTGTGGATGTCGATCCAGTCAACTTCAGTGCCATTAGTAACAGCCGAGTTATTACAGAGTAACAAACGAGCAGACTGCTTAACTCTGAAAAAACCTACACGTGCCACCAATTATAAGAAAATATTAGTTAGAAGTAGCATCTTCGTGAGAGATTCGTTGCTACTTCTAAAGTTAAATTGTGATTAGTTAGACAGAATAGGTGGATTAAGAAGTAATCGAGGCAACAAGCAAGAACCAGATACAAAACTAACATGGATGAACAATTGGAACGACATCGGGGTGGAAGATCATAGTGAAGATGAGACCAGGTTCTGCTATTTCCATCAACATTCGTGCGCCAACTTTCAGTCTGTAACACTTGAGAAACTTTATCCAAGTTCGGCCATAAAAAAGCAGCGATCTTCTTGGTTCATGAACCCAACTCGGAACTTATATCCATGGCTTGTCTTCACTGTGACCATTAAACTAGTGTATTCAGTTATGGCAAGGCCGAGCATCTTGAGTACATGTGTTCTGGCAGAGCAAATAATACACTGCAGGAAAAATAATATGAGAACACAGCATGTTCAAAAAAACCCCACCCCCCGGATAGAAAAGAGGATTCCAGGAACATACTGTGCGCGTTTCAAAATGTTGTGTTAGGATGAGAAGGAACAAGTGTGGCGTCTCGCCGAGGGCGCAGAAACTGTAGGGTACTCGCACTTTGGGCACTGCAAATGAAACACACTAGATTCAGTAGGAAGAAAAATGCATCAATGGCGGCGGCTGCCATCCTAGGATTACCTGCGACCAAGGGACTTGGGTTTATCGGGGATGGATGAAGAATTCGTACTTGGTTCTCCATGAGAAAACCCTATGCAATCGCCGAGAGGGGATTTTCTCTGAACAAGCAGACGAGGGAGATGGGGATTCAGGCCCAGTGAAATATTGTCGCTTCGTCCGTCCAGCTTACTGCTAAAGCTGGAAAGGGGGGGTTGTGATTTGACGGCTCATTGGGCATTACTGCGGCGCTACGACTGGGGTGTGTCTACCGTGAAGTTGTGCACTCTAATTTGTGCATATGGCACGTGGACCCTGTTGCCGGTTTCCCCACATATCAGCAAAAGGAAGTAGAAAGACAGGAGTAACTAGTTACACATAAATATATTTTTTGACAGGGAGATACTCCCTCTGTAAAGAAATATACAAATCTTTTATATCACAGGCTCACCTTGCCGAGAAATATACTCCCTCTGCAACGCATGGGCATTATGGGGGTTCAGCTGAGAATATAATACTTAGATTTTTTTTGAGGGATAAAAGCTGCTTTATTGTAGATTAACAGTCATAGGTATACAAATAATTTTGGGGGTTCCTGTGAGCCAAAGATGGCGTCCACAGGGCAAAGAAGTAGCAACTTTTGCGAGCATATGCACTTCAACATTACACTCGCGTTTTTCATGTATGATCTCCATGGTTTGGAACATATTCTTCTTCATCTTGATCTTGTCCATAATAACTTTGTTGGGCCCCAAGTATGCCTCTGATATGCTTGACTATTGCTGAACAATCGGTGCTAATTCGAACTTGTTGCAGGTTTAAGTCAAGAGCCAGAGATAGCCCCCCGCAACATGCCATTGCCTCTAGGATCTCTGGATCAGTAACACTTTCGCACACCAGTGCTGATGCTCCAAGGAAGAAGCTTGTATGATCCCGGCTCACAACTGCCAGGGCTCCCCTTTCACCATTGCGAGATAACGCAACATCAACATTCATCTTCGCCCAACCCACAGCAGGAGGAGGATGCCACTTCTACGCTAAGCTAGTGCTTCTCGAAACCAGGTTCTAGACTTTGGGCCGCAGGCCGACCCTGCATGTTTGGGGGCTCATCTGTTCTACCTCAGCGCTTTTCATATTGCAGGCGATCGGTACGGCGCTGGTTTAGATGCGGTCGGAAGGCGAATACACAAAATTTAATAAAGCACGGCAGCTGTTGGAATGAAATCGAACGACGGTTCCTAACCAGCAATCAGAGTTGCAATTCTATCAACGATATACCATGTGATAAATAATACTATCGTTCTACTTATACACACAGGACACTTGTTTTACCATGCCAGATTATTACATCAAAATCTCTCGGAGGATAGATCAGTTAGGCAGTTGCGTGCTGCTACTGAAGAATTTCAAAGTTGATTTGGACCAGCTCTCCTTGCCGAGAAAGTTCGATTTTGACATCATCCCCTACCGCAAGATATGATTTAGATTTGAACCTTGACCATCCTTTAGCATCAATCATCATGCGACCATCCTTTGTACTTACGATATATTGAGCAGGTTCATTCACACCAAGGCTGCGCATGGTAAGAGAAACTTGGCCGCGGTCGCCCGGATTGTTGAACGACTCCCTCGTTGCTCTAGGAATTCTCTGTTTGCAAACAAGAAGACATACCCAAACAGTTAGATCAACATAGTGAATCATGTGAAACAACATGGAAAGAAAAAAGAACGAATCACTTGGGCGGCCAATGCTTACCAAGAAGGTGGACATGTCGGTTTTTGTAAGGACTTTGGTATATGAAGTGCGAACTGCAGCCAAGTCTGTTGCCGATGCAACTGCACGGGCCAAAGCAGATGCAAGTGCAAGTGTTGGTGCAGGTGCCGAAGCCACAGCTGCTGCCGAAGATGGTGCGCCTTGTAGAGCTGGTGCCGGTGTCGAAGCAGGTGCCGGTGTCGATGCCCGATCCTCCCCGGTAGATTAGACTGATCCGCTGACGCGGTCGGTGCCCAATCCTCAGCTGGATCAGACTAAGCTGCTGCCGCTGTCAGTGCTAGAGCAACTGTCGGTGCTCGATCTGTGCAAGACAGCGGTGATCGTGTCTGGTCTGCTATGATTAGCTTTCTAACTTGACTAGGATCCATGACCGTGATCCAATTTTTTCTTCATTTCTTTTAAACGCGAGAAGGACTAATTGTGGCGTTTTTGCTAAACAAAACTACAGTTCATCATGGGGATTCAGCTTGTACTCAGACAACAGACTGATCCAATTTTTTCCAGTAATATAAGTGATGGACAGTGCCTTCGTTACTGACACGGCATAAGATTGAAACCTGCAAAAATAGCCATCGTAGAGAAAACCAAACGGTTTATTCTGTGATGAATGTCACATGGCAAAACCTGCATCGTAAAATTGCAGGAAAAGAAAGAAAACATGACATTAAATCAATAAGATTTAGACAGTAAATCAATAAGATTTACTTGATGTGACACGAGTGAATCCTTACCAGGAAATCACTATGTTGAAGTACTAAACAGAAGATTGATCGTCCAACTACGCGTGGCATGCAGGGGCCCCGCCTACTCCCACAAGAAGGACAGTCCAAAGGTCGTGACAAATCGTATGGACCGAACATCCATGGGGCTGGAAATCCTGGTGGGTGCGATAAACCCTGCAATGCATACAGATATTGGAGTGTAACCATAATTGATAGACCGTCCTCACAAAAAATATGATATGGATACTTCAAAATATATAGACTGAATTGAGTGGACAGACATTAACATAGACCGTTCTCAGGACTGACCACACAACAAAAGCGGCAGTACTAATAAACGATACGGGGTTCACAAACACAAATCAAGTACTGAACAATAATACTTACTACAGACAAGCAAAGTTGCACTAACTAAACTCTGCAGACTATTTTTTGCCACCGACCTACGGGATGAACCCCACATAACTGACTAGGCCATGGACTTCGTGTGAGATGTCTACATGCACCATCACCATCTTGTCAACCTTGGAGAACCTAACAGAGTGGTATTTCCACTCATAAACATGATGATGAAGACATGCCGCATCAGATTTGTTGGGAAGCTTTACAAGAACCACACCCTTCGTAATCGAAGGCACAGCCAGGAAATTGTTATGGTCAAGTACAGCCTCGAGAACACGCCTGACAACAATGCTACAGGAAAACACTAGTTCAGGACACGTGGCGACAAGGACACAGCAACTGGATAGTTCAGCAGTAGAACTCATCATCGGGTCTTCCAGTTCACACGGCATGACTTTGAGAACTTCATCTCCGTCGCGGACCTGGTTCTAATTCAAACAGAAACCATATTTTATTACTACCTTTGTTCAGAAATATAAGATGATTTTCGATATTATACTCCATATATGACTACATATACGCACAGAAATGAGTGAACAAAGACACTAGAACATGTCTTCAAAGGCATGAGAGCAGAGGGATTACATGCAATATCCATAACACAAGTTACTGAGGCAAATATACCCTCTTAAAAGGTAGCATTGATGTTCATAAAGTACTCCCTCCGTCCCAAAATTCTTATCTTAGATTTGTCTAGATACGGACGTATCAAGTCACATTTTAGTATTAGATACATCCGTATCTAGACAAATCTAAGACAAGAAATTTGGGACAGAGGGAGTAGTTGAAAGTAATCTATAAGAAATCAGTGTCAACCTCTCGCATGTTTTGGTCAAAAGAGGAATTTAGAACCGTCATTTGGCACACAAAAATCACATGCAAGATCACCCAGAAAGTTTTACTACAAGTACTAGTACTATGTGTTAGACGAAAAAACATGATCAAGATCGAGAAAAAGATCGTCAAGAAGAGATATTACCTGGACTTGCTTAATGAGGGATCCCAGAGAGGGGGGCTTGGACAGGGCGATGGCTTTGAGCTTGTCTGCGGTAGTCTCGGCGGGGTGCTTGCGCTTCTTCGTACCATGAGCCTCGACGGTTTTGGCTGGAGCCATAGACATCACTTCGGCCGGTGCTCCAGCGTCCATCAAGAAACTGTCAAATAGAAATAAAAGAAAAGAAACCATAATCACAAACCCAAAAGAAGAAAAGAGATGGAGTTATAGGATCAGTCTCGGAGTTGCAAGACCGGGCCTTGGCCAGCATCAACACCATTGATGCGCTCACCTTTCCTTCTTTGGGAGAGAAGAACAATGGCAGAAGCAGGTCGGGGTTTTCTTGAAGAAATGAGGAACAAGATGAGGCAGAAGCGAGGGTTGGGTAGAGAGGAAGCTGAGTGAGAAGAGTGAAATGATGGTTGCTTCGTTCGTCCAACTTACTGCTGGAAAGGAGGGTGTTTTGTGATTTGACGGCTCATTGGGCATTACTGCGGCGCTTTGATCGGGGTAGTCTACCGTCACTCTACTACGGACTAATTTAGTGCATGGCTGGTGGACCCCGATGCTGGCTGTCCCACACGTCGGCGAAAGTGAGTAATTTAGTGCATGGCTGGAGGAGGATCCGCATGGTAGAGCGTGTCCACTGCTTTTCAGAAGAAGAAAAATGATTACAGCAAGTGTTTCCACTCTTATGACGGAGGAGTGCGAAACACGGCAGCCACTTGAACATACACAGTGCTCCTACTACTAGGCATGTGCAGTGGTTCATACGTCAGTACTACACAATCTTGTTGCTAGTGTAGTAAGATATGAGATAACAAATGATGTTGTGCGCATGTCAACTACTCCTATATGTAACATAGTACCGCTTTTTCGACTGTTCGGTTGAGAATGGACGGTGAGATCAATGTTAACAGAACTAGCTCCACAGCGCACGGAGAGTACGGTGCTACAGTACTCCATGAAACATGAACCATATGAAGCACGAATAGTGTTAGCCAGGGTGTATGAAGGGTGCATGGGATGGGAGCAAAAGTTCCCTTCTCGACCCACTTTTGGGTGTTTGGCAGAGTGCATGAAGGGTGCATGAGTCCACACTAGTAGGTTGACAAAAATACACAAAGAGGAAACAACTATATTGAGATGAGAATGCAACCAAACACACCCACATGCTTTGTGCTACAGTGACTGATCTACACCGTCTGAGTTTGATCCAACGGTCATGTTGCGCTGAGACATGGACATGCCCATGCAGAGGGCGCCTAAACACCACCAAAGTCCCTCTGCTTCTCGAGGCGCACGACGTTGGTGATGCAGGGTGCAACCGCCCGCAGAGCCCGCTCCCGATCGACGGGAGCCAGCTCGTCAAAGACGGCATCCAATGGCACGAATGGATTCCAGTGACGGAGGCCTGAAAGGACTCACCCGGCAACAGCAACGGCAGCCCGCAACCCCTCCTTGTCCAGCTCAGCCCCCACCATCGCGCGGAGATGGCTCAGCTCCTCGGAGATATAGGTGAAGAAGGAGGCCAGGCCAGGAAGCCGCAGCTCGTTGAAGTCAACTGGGTGGTCGAACGGGTTTAGCCCGATGGCCGGCATCGTCGCGCTGGCACGACGGTAGGCATCGCGCAGCCGCAACACGTGTGTGGCAACTTGGTTCACCAAGTGGCTGAGGCGATCCTGGACATCGTCACGATCGGCCCGCTCGCGCTCCAGTCGGCTCCCCTGATGGCCTATCGTATCTCCCGCTTTCTGCAGCAACGTCGCCGATGCCTCGAGCATCTTTGTGGTGGACGCCTGCCGCTTTTGAAGCTCCGTGAACTCCCGCACATAACGGACGAGCATGGCACTCCTCTCCTCCTTGAGCTCATGGAGCTCCACGTCCTTGGCCCTGAGCTCCGCATCCTTGGCATGGAGCTCCTGTGTCAGGAGCCTCACCTTGGACTCCGTGATCTGCTGCGCCGCCATGGCACCAGGTAGAAGCAATGGGGAGATGAAGCAAAGGGGGCGAAACGGCTGAAAGACAATGCAATCTACGGGAAGGCGGAGGGAGCGGGGAATCTTTTGGTTTTCACCACGGTAAAACACCAGTCGACGACTTCTCACATGAGGGAGCAATGGGTACAAGCAGAGTCATCGTGACTAATTGCTGCCGCGCCTGCTCCCGTCAATCAAAAAAATTAAAAATCCTGCCTCGCCTGCTCCCGTCAATCAAAAAATTAAAAATCCTGCCGCACCCAAACACCAGAGCAACGCCGCGGTGGATATTTAAATTTACCTGCCGGCAAGTAGATAAAAAAGGGGTGAAAAAACAAATGTGGCGGTGGCCTAGCTAATCGGTCGAACTAGCCCAACTAGCTAGCCACCGGGCTTCACTGATGTACTCGGCGGGTAAGGTGGTCTTTCATGATTTGACAACTCATTTACTTGCTTCGGCGCCACGACTGAGGAGGACCCATAAAACGCGCGGTAGGGCATCCCATGTCAGGAAGAATATATGCGTGCACCACCCGGGAGGACCCCGAAACCGCGCGGTAGGGTGTGCCACGTCTCGGCACGGAGGAAAAATGTGCGTGTAAAAATATATTGTATCAGATGTAGTACCTATGGTTCGACCTCGGGACCCAGCCAGTCGGTTGAAAACACCCCACTAGCCACATAGCTTCATCATGCAAACGTGGCACGGAGGATAGATGTGGTTAGCTCCGTCTCGACCAGCCACAACGTCTCTTGTTCTAGGCGATTCTTCTATTTTCCAAGTTTTTTTAGTTGTAATAACACCACGGCAAGCTAGCGCCGCTCTTCGTGTGTGCCCGTGCAAAGGTTAGATGATGGAGAGAAGATAGATTGAGATCGCAAACCTGGGACCCACCAGTAAGTGAGATAACGGTCATGCACGTGTTGACGAGGCACTCCCTCTACTCTACTCAATGCAAGTACTGTATAAAATCAAGTTATGGGACAAAGCCAACAACCGCTCGTTTTTTCAGGCTATCGACTTACGCTTTGTAGTCCAGGTTGCCAGTTCGAATCTCGTCTTTCAGATTTGTTAGTTTTAGGTCCAAATTTGTTTTAATGACAAGTGGGACCCCCGTGTGTTGTTCCGATATTTCAGTGTAGGATGGTTTTTTTGAACAAACACTTTGCGCGGTTAGACAAGTAATGGCACGAGTTACACGTTTTTTGCAAGTTTACGAACAAAAATGATAGTGACATAGAATATCACATCCACCCCGCAGCTTAGATACTATGGTGATGCGAGTTTTTACACCGTTGGAAGTGAGATCCAATGGCTTGGGAGTAGTCTTTGTAATTATGCACAATTTCCAAACTCTCCAAAGGTTTTTTTCAAATAAAACATTCAGGCCTCGTGTGTGCCGCTGCATCTTCGATCCAACGGCTCCCCGGTGCTCATATTAGGTGATCCCCGTAGCTTAATTACCCGCTACGGTGATTGGAGTAGTTGTGGGCTGAATGCTACGAAAATATAATCTAAACCGACCGGAATAAATACCTACACAAACTAATCCAAGGTTGGAGTGCCCCTCACAATGTAAATAGCTCCGGCTTTGCGAGGGGTGGAGAGGTAGTAGCTTCAACGCGTGGAAGATACGGTGTGAGAAAGCGAGGTCAATCGAGAGACATATAGATAGAGAGACAAAGTGAATGTGGTCCGACATTCATTGAACAAATATATATGCTCTGGAGAGATATTGTCGATTGAGATTTTTGGCAAGGGTGAGGGCTGTAAGATAGAGCTTGAGAGATGATCCAGTCACAGACGTGTAGATATATTTTGTGCGTGGGAGGAAGCAAGGTCAACCGATCACATAGGGTCGCCATGCGATCGAAAGAGTGAGGCGGGTTGGAGAGAGTGACCTAGATAGACGATGTGCGTGAGAGAGTATACAATGTGAATAGGTTGAATTGGGCTCAAACATGGTGATATATCGTTTTTGCCCGAGAAAGAGCGAGGTCAATCGAGACATATGGAGAGAGAGAGATTGAGTGAGCGTGGCCCACCATGAGGTCGAAAGATGGCGGCTTGGATGGACTGACGTAGATAGACAATCTGCGTGAGAGAGTATAGAGTGTGTCGATCGAGGCCAAACAGGGAGATATATCACTTGTGTGTGAAAGAAAACGAGGTTAAACGAGACTCAGATAAAGAGAGCGAGATTGAGCTAGTGTGGCCCGCCGTGTGAACGAAAGAGTGAGACAGTCTCGAGGGAGTGACCTAGATATAGAACGTGCGTGTGCATGCACAAGAGGTTGGGGGGCTAGATAGGCAATGCATGTATTTAGCGCGAGAGGGTGAGAGGGAGAGGGGGGAGAGAGAGAGCTCAACATGGGGTGCAATGGCGAGTGTGTGAGGTAAATACATTTGGTAACAGAGTGGAAAAAGGGGTTGTGTAGTTGAGATACTTAGAGATCGAAACATGGAGAGAAAGAATGAATGTGTGTTGGAAACTGATAGCTTCCTAAGGTGGTTAGGAGAGGAAGATTGACCGATACAGGAAGTATGTGGTGTTTGTGCGGGGGGGGGGGCTAAAAACAACATTTGAATGTACATAGTACGAGACTTAATATCGATGTTTCAATTCGGTGTACATTGTAAGATTTGAACCGAGGACCAGGCACACGGGTAATTATTTCGAATTCGTGCCATACTAAGTTTCGAAAAGTTGACATTGACTCAGTTTGTTGTGCTATTTTGTAGGTCATATGTTTGAATCCATCCAAAAGTTTTCTCACTACCATGGTGTTCATCATATACATATGAATTTGTATTAAAAAAGTTAGCGTGGATACAGTGAAATGCGAAATCCACATTAGAATTGGAGATCGCTACGTGACACACACTCTAATTCAAATAACTAACTACGTGACACACACTCTAATTCAAATAACTAATTATGTGACACACACTCTAATCCACGTTAGCGTGGGTACCATTTTGATTTTTTTTCAAATAACTCCTCATTAATTAATTTATAGTACTCCCTCTGTTCACTTTTATAAGACCTTGAAGACATTTCAGACAATGTGCAAAACAGTTCATTTTAAGTTGTCTGAAACGACTTACAAAAGTGAACGGATGGAATATCTCGTTTTGAATGACTAATTATTGCAAGGAAAACACGGGCATGGTAATACATACAGATTCGTTTGCAAATGAAAGAAGATTCGTTTGCATTCTCAAATGTAGGCGCACCAGGCAAACCAGGGTCGTGTCAGGGTGGACGCTGCTTTGGTGCCTTAAAGGCAACTGCCTTGGGTCACTGACATGTGGGCCAGCCACCTGTTGGGCCCATATGTCATGGACACAAAGGCAGGTGCTTGAAGGCACCGAAGCATAGTCCTGTCGGGGTGGTCGCGTGTGTCGGACGGACGCGTAGCACCCAGCCACCCACCCCCCTCCCCCCAAAAAAGGACGACGACAATATAAGTTCGCGCTTCCATGTTTCGAATTGAAATATCTGGCGGCCCCAATTCCAGCCCTGCAAAATCTCTCTTCTCCATCGTCCCTTTCCGCGCCCAGATTGCTCAAATCCCTAATTTGCCGCCAACCCTCGAATCGCCCCTTGTCTCGTCTCTTTCCCCACCGTTCCCCACCTCTGTGCCGGACGATGACGACAAAGATGACGATCGTGCTTCACCACCGCACCGGAGCTACCTCATCTACGCCCTCGTCCACCGCACCGGGTGGTCCACCGACAATGTCGGCCGCCGCAACCGACGTGCCTCACAGACACCGAGTTCCATCGTATCAGGTGCGCTTCACCGATGTCGTCTCCCAGCTCACCGGGGCTACTTCACCGAGCACATCGTCGCACCTCCGCCCCCCGAGGCCGTTGGGGCTTCACCAACGGTCTCGTCCACCGCATCGTAGCGCTCCGCTGCCACTCAAGATCTGCATCCGTGCGCGGCCAGCCAACGCCAGCGCAGCACCCTCAACGGCTCTGAAGTGACCCGCACTCTAGCCCGGCGAGCATGCCCAAACGCCAGCCCGAACTAGGTATCCACACATCACTCCCTTGTGCACTGTTCCGACGATGTTTGGATATCCTTTCACTGCTCTCTTAGCTTACACGCCTGTGCAACTCTGACCTTAAATCTTATTTCTTCTGGAGATATCATCTGAAACAAGCAAATCCATATTTTAGCGAAGCATGACGGCGCTACGGGATCTGGTACACATCCTGCACAACCGTATAACCTTGTAAGTATGTGTCCTCCGGTACAACATCAAGGTCGATTCCTCTTATTTGATCAACCATTCACTGTGTCAAAAATGCAGAGGGGGGTGCAAGGAGCACAAGGCCTGCACATCCAAGCAAGTGGTAACATGGACTTGTACATGGAACATCCCAAGCGCAAGCAGAGCTGCAGTGAGCCTGTACAACGAGCTAGCGTAAGTCCCTGCATTTCATTTAATTCATACTAGCATTCGTGTATGATTTGTGTGCAGTGGCTGATCCATGAATTCAAGTTACCAGGGGCGAACATTTAACTTAAAAAATACGAAGGCACTTGCACTCCGGAAATCAACATAACTTGAGAAATGTGAAACTACATGCACTTTGAAAACCAGCTAATGATCCAAAGTAGTTCTGATTATAAACACTAAATGATGCAAGCACCAAAAAACACAAAATGCAACATGGTGTACAAGGACTACAAACATGGTATGTACCTGCTTGAATTATTCGTTCTCTGGCTGAAAATATCGAAGTGTAATTGCATGTATAACCAGTGCGCAAACTGCATATCAATATATCTATCCTGCACAAGTATGCCAATAGTTTCAAACAACATATTAGAAAAGTATTTATGCTATGTTGTCATGATACGGGGACTTTCTGGTAGATGGCCTCGACGTTTCCTCAAGCTATGAAAATGCACTATAATTTGCTTGTCATCAATGCCTGCAAATCTCTATCTCTCTCGACATAGTAGATCATCATTAGACACTAAATCCTTCAATGAGCTTGCAAAATGCTTGCATTAGATCCCTCATTAGACACTATATGTTCATCACCAGGAGCATGTAAATTTTTTGCATCAAATCCTTCATTAGCAGTCTGTTCATTAGACACTTCAGGCTCAAGAACAACATGAGCTTGTATGTTTGCACCGGAAACTTGATTAGATACATCAGATTCAGTCAATTCAGTATTGATTGGGGGAGTTATAAAATAAGTAGAAATTGGTTTCATTTTCTCATAGATTCCATACATACAAGCAGTTTTACAACACCGTCAGGTTTAACTATTGGCCAGAAATTGAAGAGTTGAATTAGATATAATCAGGGATGTGATGTACCTGCTCGTTGCGCATGCTACTCTTGCAAGATGCGACTGTTCGTTTGCGCAAGCTCGACGCCATGTCCGTGCTGCCGCCGCTGCCTCCCACGCAGGCTACACCCAGAGTTGGATCTTCATCTTTTTGTCCTTCCGTTCGCTTGATGCCCGGCGACCGCCCTCCAACGAGGGCGCGAGGAAGTGTTGTGTCGGTCTGTTCAGCGGCGGCTAGGTTAGGAGCGAACCAGACTGGAGGCTGGAGCGAATGAATCTGGATTTTTCCTGCTGTTAATCGATATGGGAGGCGCTCGTTTGGGCTGCGAGCCTGCTATAGGGCCTGCCTTGCACTTATGTTATTGGCCCATCCAAATTGGAAAAAAATTCTTCATTTTTTACATTGCCTGCTCGTGCGTTGGGACGAACAAAACTAGCGTGAGCCAACCTGGACGACTCAAACTAGGTGCACACTTTCCAGCTACCTGAGGCGGCCGCCCATACCAGCCCCTATGGCGGCGGTGCCCCTTTTTGCGTGTATGATTGGATAGTGAAAAATATTCCAGTGGCGCTTTTGATTTACCCACATAATGGTTGAATTGCTTGTTTCTATGAACTGAGTTCGCCAATAATGTGAAGGATGCCAGTCTTTTCATCCTATTGTAGATTGCTTAGATCTCGATATGCCAAAAGTAATCGCATGAAATATACAGTAAAAGCCAGTGTGATGTGTTTGGCTACAACTAGTCTGACTACATGTCCTCATATAACATATCAAGGACGCACCATCTTACCAGATTAACCATTCGACTTACCCATGCAATGTGGGAAGAAAGAAGTATTGGGACTATGTATCCAAGCAATTGATGTCATGGACTCCTTCGTACAACCTTGTAAGCGAAAAAAAGTTGCAGTGTGCCTGTATAAAGAACTAGCGTAAGTTCAGTTACCTGCTTCTCGGAATTTTAGTTAGCCACTTATTGCAAAATTGTTCAATTACATTGCTTGGCTTAATTTAGTTTGGTACTGATTACATAATGGCACAGCCTGTTAATCATATTGTAGACTGCGCCTATCTATGTGTTTGATACTTACTGTTAAGAATGTCCTGTTTGCCTTAACTTAAATATCTACTTGTTTGTTTAACTGCTTTGCTGCTGCAACAGCGGGTTACAATGATGTTAATAACTACTTTTCAGCATCCAATTGAAACTCTTTAATTCCTTGTTTGCTGTTATAACTCCAGTTGATATGTTTTGCGAACTTCAACTTTTCTGAATCCAATCGGAACTTTAATGGCAAAACAGCTTAGCCCAAGATCAAAGAGCGAGGTCCCCATGGACGTTGCATCATCCCATAGTAGTGGCACCGGCCCAACCGTGCATTATGAATTGCCAACTGCTGATGCTCTAGAGGCTAAACTAGTGGTAGAAAGAGATTCTGCTTCTGCACTTAGAGATGAAGTTGACATGTTGAGGAAGCAAACAACACAATCACAAGCAGTACTCAAGACAACCATTAAATATTTGGTGGATTTCAAAACGAAGCAAGCTAAGACTGACCAGATTGTTAAGGTCCTGAAGGAAAAAAGGAAAATAAATTCCTACTTGGTAAATCATAGGTGAAATGTTCTTTCCATAGTTGAATAACCTTTGTGTTGTCTGTTCATGTAATCAATCAAACCATTTGTTTTAGAGATCATGTAATAATTGTTTTTTTGTTTGTAATTTTATTTGAGCACAAGTCTGTATTAATTGATAAGACTCGGAGACATTTCATTTGGATTGCTATGCCAGACCTACAAATATGCCAATCGGGCTGAATGTGCATTCAGCAATAGTAGTATAGATGGACCATAAGTGGCATGCATCGGAAAGGGCCAAGATGCTGGCTAAAAAAGGGTGCTGTTGTAGCCAAAAAAAAGTACAGCAGTCTGGCTTATGTATGTTAGTTGACATTATTGATCCATATACTCTATAAGTGTTTATATGTCTGTTAGTTCCGTACATTCTTGGTTGATTGACTCGGTATTTGAATCTAGATACATCGCTTGTGTACATATCTAAATGGGAATACACATTATGCTGTGTGTGACATTTGAGTTGGACATGAAGTGTTCTAAATATTCGAATTCACCTTAAACTGGATTCTAGTTTCTGAATTTGAGTATCGGCATTTGTAAACCATATTCATATATGACAGTGGAATACATCTTTGTCGTCCTTTTCAAGATATATAAAAACACATAGAATGATTTATAAAGATTCATATAGGAATACAAAATGGATTCAAATTTAGTTTCCAGGGTAAACGTGGATGCTTATTGTCCCAAAATTCGAAAGAAACAGCAAAATTTCCACTCCCACATCGGCTGCCCAAAGCCAAGTGTTTGGGAGATGGAAATTACTGTCTACCCATTACACGGACAATCCATCGGCCCGATTTCCATTGCTCTAAATAGGGGTAGGTTAGTAACTTCAATTAGACGTGACACGACCGCCTCTGAGCCCATTCTGACACGGTGGGCGTCAAACATGGGCGGCAAAACTCATTTGATTCAAGCTCGTCCGAAAGACCTCTGTTTCTCCCTCCATTCCCCATTCATACATGGTGGGCGGCAAAACACCCTCTCCTTGTCCGAAATAGATGTAGGCTAATATTTTAAATAGGGGCAGATGTGTAACTTCCATCAGACGTGACACAACCGCCCTACCTGTCAGCCCTGTTCATACACCGTAGGCGCCAACTATGGGCGGCAAAACACCCTCTCCTCGCCCGAAAAAGTTACCGGCAAATATTTGGGAGATGCGAGATTACCGTCCTATCCCCAACCGACGAGACGTCCAAATTTGAAATAGGGGATAAGTTCGTAACTTTCCCATATTTCAGACAGGCGCGTCCCAAAAACATGGTTCCCCGTACCTCTCCCTCCATTTTCCCATTCATACACCATCCGCGCTAGAACACCCCATTCCCACACCAGCCTCCGCCCGCCACCCCATCCATCGCCGCCGTCCTCCTCCACATCCATCGCCACCGTCCTCCACCATTCCGGAGCGCCTACCAAGACCGCATCGTCCACTGCTAGATATGGACGTTTCTCATCCACGGCGACGGACCAATAGCCTTGCATCGCGTCCTCTTGCTTCATCGGCGCCATCGTCCTCTTTGTCGGGGCCGCTCACACGACCTTCTCTTCCACCACAACGGGACTTATCCCCCGATGCACCCGTCTACCGTCGCAGATCTGCTTCAACACCACCGACAGCCATCGCACCCCCGATGCCTACACGTCGCCGCAAGAGAGGTGGTACTTCATATCTCCTCAACTTTTTGATCTCAACCAAAAAATAGATCTTAACTTGGTTACTCTAGTTTCTTTTCAGCTCTTAGAATTTAGTTCTTAGTTCGAAGCAAACAATGGATGCTAAATATCATTTCTCCAGTTTGCGGCTGCAAATCTACCATGGCACAACCATAATACGGTTTAATTGATCATGTTTAGGGTTTAATTGATCATGTTGGTTCCGTGGTGGTTTCTTTAATAGAAATCAGAGGGGAAACCCTCTTTTGCTAAAAAAATATGTGCTTAGAGTTTCCCCCTTTTATGATCACTATACGATCAGAATACATGCTTCGTGTCATAATAACACTGCTCCACCCATCAAGCTAAACAAGCTTAGTTGTTCAAATACGAATCTGATATTATTAAAACAGAGTTGTTTAATTGGTTAGCTAAATGTTCCTAAATTAGTTTCGAAAATGCATGTTCGCCGCTCGGGTGTGTATCTTTGTGTGTGGTCTGGTCAGCACGGTTGGGGAGGTGAACTTTGCATATGCAGGGGTTTATAGGGAGACACTCTCCGAGTTGAAACCGCAATGCATTCCATAGATAATCTGACTACTTCTTATGTTTTCATGAATCTTAGATTCTGAACAGCATCATAATGATTATGAGCTTGCGCGCATGAAAAGAATAAAGCAGAACAATGCCATGGTTGTCAAACTTGGCATTAAGGGACTGAAATCAAGTTTGGATGCAATGCAATGCAAACACTTTCCACCTACAGATTCATGCTCAGAATATGATCCTAACAGTGATTCTGAGCTAGAGGGAGACCCAAGTCAATGTAGCTCCCTAGTGGAGGAGTCTGAGGAAGATGCCATATCTTATTCACCCATCAAGGTACTTGCTCTAACTTTCCAAGGTTACATTGCTCGCACATATCTTGCAACTGATGCTTTGCATTGCTTCTACGTTGAACTGCCATTAGCTTAGTTTACACATCGTGTATGTGAATACGCCCTGCCTATCCATTTTCAGTACATATTCCATCTGTCATCATACCATATTTATCCATTCAAATGTTGTTCTTGTGTATCAGACGCTCAAAAGGAAGAGGGCGATTGCTGATCATGGAGGAGCACAAGCAAAGTATTTGGAAAAGGTAGTGGCACCTGATAAATCACATAGCCCATTAGGTGTAGTTGCAATATCACCTGACCCACAAAATACCCCAACTCTAGCAGACTCTAGCCCTACTACACTGGTCATTTCTGATGCCCCAACTCAGCAGACCCCAACTGCAGCAAACAGTATGATTATGACAGTTGCCATAACACCAGCTGTACGACGCAAAACCCCCATTCCAGCAAAGAGTACACCAAATCCA
This sequence comes from Triticum urartu, assembly GCF_003073215.2. Taxonomy (NCBI): domain Eukaryota; kingdom Viridiplantae; phylum Streptophyta; class Magnoliopsida; order Poales; family Poaceae; genus Triticum; species Triticum urartu. The sequence continues at coordinate 445,985,048 of NC_053026.1, forward strand.
GTTGCCAAATCCCTTTTCGAACCAGAGAGAGCCCCAATTGCAGCAAATAGGACCCCTGTTCCATTTCTTCCCAGTTTAGAAGACAAAGCTTATGTTTTTGTCAGGAACTTTGTGTGCATCTTTCCTTCATGGAAAGATTATACCACAGACACAGAACAATTTCCAGTCTTCCTCCGCAACTTACGCGTAAGTAATGTACTAATGTTATTCATGGTCATTACTGCATATGTTTCTGCTGACAAAAGACACAAGATTTCATTCTTTTAAATAGGCGAGGCGCAAACTGGATTGTGATGACAAGCAAGGGTTGGTTGCGCTTTTCAAGCACTCGTTGATGAAGTATCGTTCCTACCTGAGGCAAGCGCACTTTGATGGCAAGCCTCTGAACGAAATTTCTGTAAAGTCTCTGGTGCTACATTTATCCGACGGTGACTGGAATAATCTTGTTACACATTGGTCTCGGCTGCAGCGTAAGGTACTGTCTATGATATCACATCACAATTTGAACTACATTTCTGCATTTTCCTTAATGTCTCACTTGTATGAAAACTGTTAGCAGAAGAACATTCATTCTCAAGGGACCACAGAATCTCGCAACTATACTGCACACTGCATTGCTCTTGTGAGTACCTCTTGCCCTGTATGACCATACTTACTTTCATAGCTGTTTGACTATGTAGCATCGCTGCACATGTTAGCCTCGTAATCGTCCATTTGGTGGACATTATAAGATCCGTATGGACTCTTACATAAATTTAGAATCAACCCATTGCTTTTGAAGAGGTTTAGCTCTGCAGTCCTCTTGTAAGGACCAAACGTGGTCTATCATTGTACTTACATTAACAGCTACTCCCTCCGTCCCATAATATAAGAACATTTTGTACAGTACACCAGTGTTCAAAACACTCTTGTATTATGGGAAGAGGGATTGGTTCATTTTGTAGCATTCTGCATCTTATCTCCCTCACCCACCATTTACTAAAAAAGATCATATCTATATTTAATCTTACTAACAAGTAGAATACATAGACAATGCCAGTGCAGAAGTGTAGCCCATTGCTCTTGTTAGTACATTTTGTCCTGTAACGCTTGTACTTCCAGGGATTGGTAGTTGATTATGTAGCATCAATATGCATCTTATCTTCATTATCCTCTATCCCTTCCAGTATTATCATATCTATAATTACTCTCTACAAAATGTAGAGTACAGGCAATGCTTATGAAGAAGATTCTGTGCTGAAATTCTTGGGTTATCCTTCCCTTGCCATGGAGAAGGGCATTATAAAGCCGGTGTTAACTGTTAATGTAAGTCAGTCCTTCTAAAGCCTTTATCCTCAACTGCTGTTTAATTTGCTCATACTCCCTATCGTTTACTGCTGTTTAGTTTGCTGTTTCTACCAAAATGCATGTTCGTAAGAACCGTAAGTTCTAAGTTTTACTTGTAAAACCAAATTCCTTATTCATACCATGCACATTACTTAATACTCCCTATATGTATGCTTGTTTTTGTGGATCTATAATCCAGTGTGTGGTGAAGCAGCCCACGTTTGCACCTTGTCATCTCCTGTTTTATCTTACTGATGTGGCTGATGATATGAACAACATGCCATGCACATTATCCAAAATAGATACAATGATTTTCTTTGCCCTTCATCTATGCTTGTTATGTTGACATGGTAATCCAGTAGTGTGGTGAAGCTCCCCGCATTATGAACAATGCCAAATTATGCTATTGATATTTTGAACATACTCTTTATTTCTAATTTGAAATTGGATAGAATTGACAGAACAGTTATCATCTTTGTTTATACACGTGCAAAACCTGTCATCTCTCTACTTTGTTTTAGGGTGATATGCCTGATGGCATGCACAAGTCTGCTGAAGGCTGTGAGACAAACCCAACATATATTGCAACAAAGAAGGCAAAACATCTTGAAGATAGCGAGACAACCCCAAAGTCTTGTCTTGATGCAGTGTTCAAGTTACTTGAGACTAACAGTCAGACAAGCTCACAGAATTCGTTGTCTGAATCAGTTCGACTTCTTCAGTCCCAAGTTCTAGCAGAAAGGAATTCTGCAACTCAACTTCGACTTGAAGTCCTATCTCTAAGAAAGATTGCGAAGAACACCAATGAGAACCTCACCGCTAAACAGCTACACCTGGAAGCTATGACCGACATGCTAGGCCGGTCTCATAGCCTTTCTCGGCAGCTTGCGCAGCAGTTCCCCCGCAAGGCTAACCTTTCTTGAACTGTCTTGGAAGTGGTCTCGGTTCAGTATTATTTTGTTACGCTGCAATGGTGCCCAGTTTTGGTAATCTTCTTCTTCATTGCGCTTTATGATCACTGGTGGCGAACTTTGATGCCCAGTGGATGTAATATACCTTAAATCCTTTATTGTGTAGTGTAGGTTTATTCTTAGTTACTATGCCGTAATTTCTTTATTGTATAGAGTAGGTTTGTTCTTAATTCCTACTAGTTACGCAGTAGCCCAAAATGAACCCCGGCCCATGATTGTGCGAATCAAATCACGGGCTTTTAACAGGCCAAAATTGTCTGGGTCCTTGTTTGGCCCAATCAGATATCAGCTGCGAGCAGGCTAGATGCAAACCGGGCCGTAGTTAAGCCCAACTATATGATGGGCTTTTAACAGGCCGAAATTAATATAGGGCCGAAATGTTAAATGGGCCCTTAATAGGCCAAAACTAATATCAGGCCGAATTACTAAGTGGGCCTTTAGCAAGTGGGCCCAAAAGCATAGTGTCCAGTTGACGGGCCGAATCTGATATGGGCCATAATTGAGCCCAAAGCCTATTAAAGGGTCGGACCTGATCTGGGCCATAATTTGGCCCAGAACGTGGTAGGCTTTTAACGGGACGGATCTCATATGGGCCACTATTAGTCCCGGAGCGTGGCAGGCCATTAATGGACCGGATCAAATATGGGCCGGCATTTGGCCCAAAACATGGTAGCCAGTTAATGGCCGGCCTACTAGGGTCCTCAAAATCTTGTGGGCCTACAGCTGCGCCGGCCCATTAATGTCGGCAAAATCTCGTGGGCCTTTAGCTGGGCCGGCCCATTATGACCCGCAAGAATCTTGTGGGCCTTTACCTGGGCCGGCCCATTATGGCACACAAAAATCTTGTGGGCCTTTACCTGGGCCGGCCCATTATGGCCCGCAAAATCTTGTGGGCCTTTAGCTGGGCCAGCCCATTATGGTCCGCAAAATCTCGTGGTCCTTTAGCTGGGTCGGCCCATTATGGTCCGCAATATCTTGTGGGCCTTTAGTTGGGTCGGCCCATTTAAACTTGTTGGGCCGTGCCATGTGTCGACGTATCATAGGTGCCTTCTGTCCAGTGAGTGGATGACATCTGTCCTGACGATGAGCCGACACGTGTTTCCTCTAGCCAATGATGATTTTACACGTGGAAAATCCCCATTGGTCGGGGCTGTTAACGGGTTATCGGATCCAAAACCCGACCCGATAGCCTAACGGCGTTCCGTTATGGTGGATGCCACGTGTCGGTCACCCTTGACGAAAGCACTTCTGTGACGCACGATTTATCGTCATGGAAGTGGACACTTCCGTGATGATAATTTTGGTAATGTCATGGAACACTTCTACGAGAGCACAGGTATGACTATCTTGATTCTATCATAAATTTGTCATGGCTGTACATGCATGACAAAAAAGCGACCTACTGTGACAAACACATATCATCACGAAAGTGTATTTTTTTGTAGTGTTACTCTGTGCACCAGTTCCGATTCCAGCACTTACACTCGTACCTCTCAGAGGGGTTTCAGTTCTACCACTTCTCAGGCTGTCTAGTTTGTTGCATTCAAGGTCCTTGTCGAGCTTCGTTACAACAAGGTCCGGATGCAGAACCACCCAGGTTTCTACTACTATCCTTATCTGCACGACAATGGTCGTGTCCGTTTCTCTATCATTGAGCCGGAGTCTGATAGTGTTGCTAGCCATCTTGCTCGTTATATCACTGCTAGCTATCTTATGATCCACGAGCTGGCTCGAGAGCTGACTCGTGCTCGCACTGCTTTAGCCGCTACTTTAGTCACTACTGGATCTGCCACTACTCCCTCCTCTCTGGGATTTACTCCTTATATTCCAGCCAGTTCTAGTTCCCATGTTTCACAGGTTACTCCCTCGAGTAGCTCGGGCGCCTCGACGGTGAACCCCCTCAGTGCCCCTACTGAGTGGGTTACACTTCTCACTACACCTGTAGCCCCGATGATTCATCCTCCACCTGCCCCTGAGGGAGAGCCCTCTAGGCAGCGTCGTCGTGTTACCTTTAACCTGGAGGTTTCCGTTAACCTCGTCAGTTCAGGATCCGAGTCCACTTCAGGAGAGGACACCGCAGCACCAACAGAGCAGTAGAGCCTCTGAGTATCCGCAGTCATTGGGATGATGTCCGGATGTAGTAGTATGTGTCATGATGTTTCGTGGTCTGTATGAGAGTAGTTGAACCTGGCATGTTGGTTATGTTTCATGTATGAGTCTATGTATAATTATGTTGGAACTCTACTTTATTCGCCGTGTTTCCTTCGTCATTTCAGTTTTTCCTCGGGCTTTCGTTGCTACCTTTTACCCAATTTATTTTAAATTTTCCTCATCTCGGTTGCGTTGTATTGGGAAAAATCATAATAGGATGACGCGGGGAGGCAGCAGTAGCAACGTTCGTGAGGGAACTCCTGTTCGTCGTTCTGCACGACAGGCAGGACACTCTCCCGAGCCGTACGTTCCGCCACCGCCTCAACCGCCAAATCCGCCCTCCACCGAGCAAGTTAGGTGAATGTTTGAGGAAAGACAAAATAATGATCTGATTGAAATATTAAGAAGTGTGCAAGCTATGGTTGGTCAGAATGGAAATCAATATGGTCACGACTCCAATTGTCAAATTTTCAGAGGACCAAGCCTCCCAGTTTCAGTCAGGTTGTTGATCCCTTGGATGCAGACGACTGGTGGCGCACTATTGAGAAAAAGCTTGAGATTGCTAGTACTGAAGAAAATGATAAAGTTCCATTTGCAACTCATTATCTTGAAGGCGCTACAGCCATATGGTGGGAAAATGCAAAAGCCATGTGGCCTGCTGATGAAGAAATCACCTGGTCAATATTCAAGGAGCAGTTCCGGAAATATCATATCCCTACTGGAATTATGAAGACTAAGCAGCGAGAATTCCTCGCACTCATCCAAGGAAATCAGTCTGTGAGTGAATATTTGCAAAAATTCAATCATCTGGACCGTTACTCCCTTTATGACGTGGCCACAGAAGAAAGAAAGATTGACAGATTTCTTGGTGGATTAAATCCTCAACTCTAGTGTACTCTCAGTATGTTTGATTTTCCAGATTTCCAAAACTCTGGTGAACAAGGCTTTCATGGCTTAAAGGGAGCACAAGCTTGTATCAGATAATAGGCCTGCTAACAACGACCACAAGCGCAAGTTTGAGCCAAAGAAGGATGGACAACCAGTGCAAAAGGCTCGTACCTGGCAGCAGACTCAGGTGGAATACAAGCCCAATTGGCAACAGAATTTCAACAAGACCACCACTCAAGTCAAGAATGTCGTGACCAACCCAGTGCATGAGGAGCGCCAGCGCAACAATTCTTTCATGCTTCAGCTGTGCGCAAAACGGACATTATGCCAGGCAGTGCCCCCAGAACAGCAAGGCAAATGCTCTATTCAGGCCACAAGTCAATTGTATGGAGTCATGTCCGACCCCGCAAAACCTCACCGGGTACATTCATCACCTCTCCACCGATGAAGCCCAAGAGAACCCCGAAGTCGTCATTGGTATGTTTTCTGTTCATAACATACATGTAGTAATTTTATTTGACTCTGGGGCTTCACACTCTTTTATTTCACGGAGTTTTGTTGCCCAAAACAAATTTCCTTGTTCGGTTTTGGGAAAGAATATGCTGGTACAAACCCCGGGATCATTAATCAGGAGCAATCTAGTCTGCCGAAGTCGGGAAATCGATATCAATGGAGTATGTTTTCCAACTTCATTGATAATCATTGAGTCTGATAAGTTGGATGTTATATTGGGTATGAATTGGTTGACCCAGTATCAAGTATGCATAAACTGCACGACCCGCGAAGTCACTTTGACCAGTCAGAATGGGCAGACTACAAAATTCTATGCTCGCAGAAGCATACCCATGAAAGAAATGTGACTGAATTGGAATTTATTCCTGTGGTCAGTGAGTTTCCGGATGTATTTCCTGAACAATTGCCAGGCATGCCACCCGACCGCGAGCTTGAGTTTGCAATAGATCTTGTGCCCGGAACCGCACCGTTATACAAGAAGTATTACCGGATGCCCTCATCAGAATTAGTGGACCTAAAGAAGCAGCTTGATGAAATGCTCGAGAAAGGATATATCCATCCCAGCTCTTCACCATGGGAATCACCTGCTATTTTCGCGGACAAAAAGGATGGCAGCCTCCGCATGTGTGTGGATTACCGACAGCTGAACGATGTCACCATCAAAATAAATATCCACTACCAAGGATTGATGATCTGTTCGATTAGCTCAGTGGGGCCAAAGTATTCTCCAAGATTGATCTCAGGACAGGGTATCATCAACTCAAGATTAAAAAGGAAGATACTCCTAGGACCGCATTCACTACTTGGTACGGTCTTTATGAATATACAGTTATGTCCTTTGGTCTCACCAATGCCCCTGCCTTCTTCATGCATATGATGAACAAAGTATTCATGGACTTCCTCGATAAATTCGTGGTAGTCTGCATCGATGACATACTCATTTACTCCAAGAGTGAAGAAAGCCACAAGGATCACCTCCGAGCAGTGCTACAACGACTCCGCGATCATCAGCTATACGCCAAATTCAGTAAGTGTGAGTTTTGGCTCAAGCAAGTTGGATTTCTTGGACACGTTCTATCTGCCGAAGGTATAGCCGTGGACCCAAGCAAAGTAAAGGATGTGCTCGATTGGTTGCCACCCACAACCGTATCACAGATCCGGACTTTTCTTGGATTAGCCGGGTACTATCGTCGTTTCATTGAAGGGTTTTCCAAGATTGCTAAGCCCATGACGGAGTTGCTCAAAAAGGATAAGAAATTTGAATGGAACAAGGACTGTGAGAAAAGTTTTACTGAGCTAAAGATACGGCTGACGACCGCACCTGTGTTAACTCTTCCAGATATCTACCGCAGTTTTGATGTGTATTGTGACGCCTCCAGACAAGGACTTGGATGCGTACTTATGCAAGACGGCGAGGTAGTAGCATATGCATCGCGACAACTACGACCCCACGAAGGAAATTATCCTACTCATGATTTGGAATTAGCCGCTGTGGTTCATGCTCTAAAAATTTGGAGACACTATCTCATTGGGAAGAGGTGCCAAATTTTTACCGACCACAAAAGCCTCAAGTATATATTTACTCAGGTAGATTTAAATCTCCGTCAATGAAGGTGGCTTGAGTTGGTCAAGGATTATGATCTTGGAATAAACTACCACCGGCCAACGTGGTCGCCGGTGCGCTCAGTCGAAAGCCTGTCAGCCTAAATGTCATACTGGAATCCTTGCCTCCTGAACTTCAAGAGGAGATCACTCAGGTAAACCTGGTCATAGTTGATGCTGGCCTCGCTAATATTTTGGAAGTTGCCCCCACACTTGAGGAAGAAATCTGCAAGGCCCATCCAACTGACATCGATCTGCAGAAACATGTCAAGAGTACGATGGCAGGACAGACTCCAGACTTCTCGAAGGATAAATTCGGTACTCTCCGTTTCCGTGGAAGGATTTGTGTCCCTAATCAGTCAGACTTAAAGAAGAAAATCCTGACGGAAGCACACGAATCCTCATATTCCATTCACGCTGGAGGTACAAAAATGTATGAAGACCTCTGACAAATATTTTGGTGGGATGGTATGAAGAAAGATATTGCCTATTTTGTGGCATGTTGCGACATATGCAACAAAGTAAAGGCAGAGCATCAGAAGCCAGCCGGACTTCTCCAACCACTGCTAGTCTCACAATGGAAATGGGATGATGTCTGCATGGATTTCATAATAGGACTATCTAAGACTCAGCGAGGCAATGATGCAATATGGGTCATAGTGGACACATTAACCAAGGTTGCCCACTTTATCCCGATCAGAACCACATATCGAGCAGACCAACTCGCACAGATGTATGTATCCAGGATAGTCAGACTCCATGGAGTACCCCGAACCATCACTTCTGACCGGGGTTCACTTTTTACCTCCGCTTTTTGGTCACGTCTCCATCAAGCCTTGGGGACAGCACTGAAATACAGTACCGCTTATCATCCTTAGACAGATGGACAGACAGAGCAGGTAAACCAAATACTCGAAGATATGTTGTGAGCCTGTGTTTTGGCCCAAGGGCCTAAATGGGAAGACTGCTTGCCCTATGCCGATTTTTCTTATAACAACAGTTTCCAGACCAGTCTAAAGATGTCACCGTACGAAGCTTTGTATGGACGTAAGTGTCGCACTCCGTTAAATTGGTCTCAAACTGGAGATAGCCGTATCTTCGGAACATATCTCATGATGGAGGCTGAGAAACAAGTTAAGGAGATCAGAGACATATTGCAATTGGCCAAATCTCGACAGAAGAGTTATTATGATGCAAAGCACCGACAAATCAGTTTTGAACCCGGAGAACACGTATACCTCCGAGTCACTCCTATGAAAGGAGTCAAGAGATTTCATACTCGTGGGAAGTTGGCACCTAGATTTATTGGTCCATTTCCAGTCATGTCCCGGGTGGGCACTGTTGCATATCAGTTGGAGCTACCCCTTGAATTGTCATACGTGCACAACGTGTTTCATGTTTCCTAGTTGAGGCGGTGCATATCGCCGCTAGAGAAAAAGACTGCTATGACTGAAATAGAGTTGGCAAGGGATTTAACATATGAAGAGAGACCAATTAGAATTTTGGATCAGATGGAAAGAGTCACTCACAGTAAAGTAAGAAAGTTTTACAAAGTTCAGTGGGAGCATCACACGGAGTCAGAATCAACATGGGAACGAGAAGAATTTCTAAAGACACATTATCCAGAATGGTTTTCCCAAGCAACCGAATCTCTAGGACGAGATTCATTCTAAGTGGGGGAGGTTTATGACAGCCTGGTTTTTGCCCTCCTTTATTTAACTAATTTTTTCGTTTGGTTTGATTTTGAATTTGGAGTTTTTTGAATCTTTTCATATGGACATAAACACTTGGGTACCCTTGGCTTTCACCCAAGTGCCTCATTCCCCATCTAATCATCATTCACTATCACGTTCTACCCAAAATAATATTTGGAATATTTTTCTTTAATGAAAAATATTCATTTTCCCCCTCCAAAACCCTAGCTAGTTCAATGAGCTCCAAAGCAACCCCAATTTTTCTTGCCCAAAAAAATCTGAGAAAATTCACAAATATTCTCTGAACCCTAGGGCACCTTCCCGAGCAAAAATATTGTACCACTTTTTGGAATATTTTTGCTACAGAAAATATTTTCTGTTCTGGACAGAAATGGTGGTTTCTACAACAACTACCATTTTACTTGCTCCATTGTGCCTGATTTTTCTTGTGCATCATCACCTTAGTAGATGATTGCTAGCCTCCAAAGCACAGCCTCCAACTCCTAGCCATTTAACCTCAGTAACCTCTCAAAGTTACTGATCAAAAACTTACCAAACGTGTGAAATCTTTTCTACTGCATCTGGAGTCAAACCAAAGCATGGTAATCTTCAAAACTACCACGAACAACAAGCCAGACATGATCTTTGGACGTTGGTTGGCTTGAGGCAGAGTTCACGCGGTGACCACGCGTGTCCATGATTCCAGCCTGCGTGTCGACGCGCTCTGAGTGTCGCTGAGCACTCTGTTTCACGCATGCTCGCTTCCCTGACTGCCATGGAGTGCCAAACCGCGCCACCATCCTCGTATCAACTCCCTTAACTCCCCCTGGCACTCGCCGACGCCGAAGCTCGCCGCAGCGAGCACGGGCGTGGTCCTGCCAACGTAACTGTGCGGTATGCACTATGCTCGTCGCCTTCTCCTTGATCCTGTGCTCGTCTCCGTTCGCCCACAGTCCCCGCGTGAGCTGCGTCGCCTTCTCCATCTCTCACTGACACCGCTCGTCGCTGGGCGCAGTGTCCAGGTGTCGCCAGTGGAGCCCGATCCACTCCTCGCCGCTCGCCTATAAATGGAGCCACCCCCAGCCTCCTCGAGCACCATCCTCCACTCCCACACACTCCACAAACGTGTAGATAGCCGTAGCCCGGCCGGGTAGGCCGCGGGCCACCGTCCCCGAGCTCGAGCTCGCTGGCGATCCTTTCGGGTTGCCACGGTAGCTCCAGCCTCTCCCAGGCCTGGGCGACCCTTCCAGAGCCTCCGCCGCTCTTCGGTGAAGCCGTTCTGTCCACTTGGAGCCCCTAGAGTTGCTGCAGTTTGCCGTCGTCTTCGTCTCTGGCGACCTCCGCTCTTTGCCTCCGCTTGCGAGGTTAAATCCGACGCCGTCCGGCGACCCCTAGCTACACTATGGGTATGGGTAGGTGCACCTCGATCCCTCCCTCTCATTTTGGCCAAGGAGCCCTCATCGCCGGCGTGAGCTCTGGCGAAGACGCGACCCCCTCTGTTTCCTTCTCCCCCTCCACCTCACCTGACTAGCGGGGCCCGCTAGTCAACCACTCAGTACGTGTGCAAAGCAGTATGAGTGGTGGCGTCCCGAGGCTTTACGCCTTCGACATCACCCCCTAGTTTGTTTTATCTAAATTCAAATTCAGTTAATTTCTAAAGAGCTTCAAACATCTATAACTCTTCAACCGTAAGTCCAAATGAATTGATTCTTTTTGCATTGTATTCTTTGGAAAGAAATCTAACAGCTCACCAAAAATGAGATTTTTCTGAGCTGTCTAGAATTTCTGGTGATTTTCAGAAGGGTTCTTGATATTTTCTTCTTGTGTTTAAAATTATTTTCAGAGGGTGAGGCTTGTCTTGAGGATCACCAGAAGGCTTGTGAACCTCATCTGCACTAAGGCAAGCCACAACAACATTTTCATGGTGCCATTTCAATATTTATGATTTTCTTACTTGAATGAAAGAGATAAACTATGTATTTAAATAACTATTATGTTATTGATATTCTGTTAAGTACTTGTGTTAGCATATATGCTTGATTTACAGAATGATTGAAACTAACTTAGTTGGTAAAGAAAATAGAATTTATTTGTGATGATAAAAGAATAATTTTGTTATGCATATGAGTAATTACTTGAAGTTATTTTCTTGCATGAGTAAAATAATAAAAAGTTGCTAGAAAATATTCTATTTAAAGTGAGGATTATGTTAACCAGAAAAGTGGCATGAGTTGTTGATGCTTATGCTTAGTGTGAATATGGTTGACTCAGTCATTTTCTTTAATATGTGATGCATATGTTAGTGTTGCATTACATGGCATACTATGACACCGGTTATTTTTACTTTAAGTTGAACCTGAATATAACTCAACTTGAACATATCGTTGGCGGGTCATGGTGCCACCAAATCGAGTTTTTCCCAGTGCAACCACATTTGCCTTATGGGAGGCCTTGATTCGGTCCGTTGTCATGCCTCTTGTCGGTGCCTCCAACTAGGGAAGGTTATGGGCGTGCTCACCCTGGCCCGGTAAGCAGACATAACCTTGTGTGCCCGTTGTTGATATTATGGTACCGGGTCCCCTTGTGGGATCGTTTTGGCCACGACGGTGGTCGTTGTATCTTCGGTAGACACGGGGCCACCCGGGACTAGCCCAGTGGGGATTGTGTCGGAGTGGCCGGGAGAGTGTCATGGCAATGGAGGGGTTTCGTCGGAAGGTCCACCCGAATGGGAGTGCGAGGCCATGGGTTTCGTGGTGTGGGTAAAGTGTGCTACCTTTGCAGAGTGTGATAATCTATCGATAGCCGAGTCCATGGTTACGGATGCGCTTGTATTAGGTCACACCATGGGTCAATGTTTAATAAATTTTGCACACTAAGTTATGAACTTTGCACTGTTGATGATGGCGGAAAGCCACCGAGATCTCCGAGACCAAGTATTGGTCGTGGTTGTGATCACCGTAAGGATCACGAGATACTTCTAGTCAAGACCATGATGGTGGTATGGTTGTGATCCAAGAATGATCACGGTTGGTAAGCCAGTACCGAGGGACTTTTATCAGAAAAGCATGGTCACAACATGTTGAAGTATTATTGCATTATTAATTGGTTAATTATCATGATATTGTTTGTCATTATGATTATGCTTGTTGTGAGCTTGCAAGTATATTCAACGTACTGACCTGGAGTGTCATGCCAGATTTCCAGAAAGTCTCGTTGGAAAGGAGTGCTGCTCGAATCTAGATCGTGTCCACATCGGTGTCCCTGTGCTATGGAGTCTCCGCTACGACATTGTTCCGCTGCCGCGTAGTTCTTCTGATCGAGGCCCCCTTTTATGTCCACTAAATAATGTACATATTGTGCAGCTGCATCGTGTGTGCTGCTTGGCCTCGACACCTGTTGTAATATAAACTATGATCCGCTAGCATCAATAAAGCGGTTGCTTTCTGTACCAAGATGTTGTGTGTTACCAGAAGACGTGGTCTCTGGGCTGGCAATACAGGGTAATCCGCTCGCTCTGAGCTGGGGTGCCACAACCATGTCCGATCATCACGTGAGATGGAGTAGTTTTCAATGTTGAACATCACTATGTTGATCATATCTACTGTATGATTCACGTTCGACCTTTCGGTCTCCAGTGTTCCGAGGCCATATCTCCATATGCTAGGCTCGTCAAGTTTAACCCGAGTATTCCGCGTGTGCAAAACTGGCTAGCACCCGTTGTATGTGAACGTAGAGCTTATCACACCCGATCATCATGTGGTGTCTCGGCACGATGAACTATCGCAATGGTGCATACTCAAGGAGAACACTTATACCTTGAAATTTAGTGAGAGATCATCTTATAATGTTACCGTCGAACTAAGCAAAATAAGATGCATAAAGGATAAACATCACATGCAATCAAAATATGTGACATGATATGGCCATGATCATCTTGCGCCTTTGATCTCTATCTCCAAAGTATCGTCATGATCTCTATCGTCAGTGGAATGACACCATGATCTCCATCATCTTGATCTCTATCAACGTGTCATCATATGGTCGTCTCGCCAACTATTGCTCTTGCAACTATTTCTATCGCATAACGATAAAGTAAAGCAATTATTTGGCGCTTGCATCTTATGCAATAAAGAGACAACCATAAGGCTTCTACTAGTTGCCAATAACTTCAACAAAACATGATCATCTCATACAACAATTTATATCTCATCACGTCATGACCATATCACATCACAACATGCCCTGCAAAAACAAGTTAGACGTCCTCTACTTTGTTGTTGCAGGTTTTACATGGCTGCTACTGGCTGAGTAAGAACCATTCTTACCTACGCATCAAAAAACACAACGTAGTATAGTGATTGCCTTTTGATCTTCAGAAAAACCCTGTTCATTGAAACCGATTCAACTAAAGTTGGAGAAACAGACACCCACTAGCCACCTGTGTGCGAAGCACGTCAGTAGAACCAGTCTCGCGTAAGCGTACGCGTAATGTTGGTCTGAGCCGCTTCATCCAACAATGCCGCTGAATCAAGAATCAACTAGTGACGGCAAGCAATATGTATATACCCACGCCCACAACTCCTTTGTGTTCTACTCGTGCATATAACATCTACGCATAAACCTGGCTTGGATGCCACTGTTGGGGAATGCAGTAATTTCAAAAAAATTCCTACGCACACGCAAGATCATGGTGATGCATATCAACGAGAGGGAAGAGTGTCCTCCACGTACCCTCGTAGACTATCAGCGGAAGCGTTACGACAACGTGGTTGATGTAGTCGTATGTCTTCACGATCGATCGATCCCTAGTACCGAACATACGACACCTCCGCGATCTGCACACGCTCAGCTCGGTGATGTCCCACGAACTCATGATCCAGTAGAGCTTTGAGGGAGAGTTTCGTCAACACGACGGCGTGATGATGGTGATGATGATGCTACCGGAATAGGGCTTCGCCTAAGCACCGCTACGATATAACCGAGGTGGATTATGGTGGAGGGGGGCACCGCACACAGCTAAAAGATCAATGATCATCTTGTGTGTCCATGGGGTGCTCCCCTCGCCCGTATATAAAGGAGTGGAGGAGGGGGAGGGCCGGCCCTCTCTATGGCGCACCCTAGGGAAGTCCTACTCCCTCCGGGAGTAGGATTTCCCCCTTTCCTAGTAGAAGTAGGAGCCCTTCCAAGTAGGAGTTGGAGAGGAAGGAAGGGGAAGAGAGGGAGGAAGGAAAGGTGGGCCGCCCCCCTCCCAATTCGGATTGGGATTGGGGGGCGCGCCTCCCTCTTTTCCCTTCCCTCTCCTCTATTCCACTAAGGCCCTATAAGGCCCATATACTCCCCGGGGGGTTCCGGTAACCTCCCGGTACTCCGAAACAATGCCTAAACCACTCGGAACCATTCCGATGTCCAAATATAGGCTTCCAATATATCAATCTTTATGTCTCGACCATTTCGAGACTCTTCGTTATGTCTGTGATCAAATCTGGGACTCCGAACTACCTTCGGTACATCAAAACACATAAACTCGTAATACCGATCATCACCGAACGTTAAGCGTGCGGACCCTATGGGTTCAAGAACTATGTAGACATGACCGAGACTCATCTCCGGTCAATAACCAATAGTGGAACCTCGATGCTCATATTGGTTCCTACATATTCTACAAAGATCTTTATCGGTCAAACCACATAACGGTATACATTGTTCCCTTTGTCATTGGTATGTTACTTGCCCGAGATTCGATCGTCGGTATCTCAATACCTATTTCAATCTCGTTACCGTCAAGTCTCTTTACTTGTTCCTTAATGCAACATCCCTTAACTAACTCATTAGTGACATTGCTTGCAAGGCTTATAGTGATGTGCATTACTGAGAGGGCCCAGAGATACCTCTCCGACAATTGGAGTGACAAATCCTAGTCTCGATCCATGCCAACAAAACAAACACTATCGGAGACACCTCTAGAGCACCTTTATAATCACCCAATTACGTTGTAACGTTTGGTAGCACACAAAGTGTTCCTCCGGTATTCGGGAGTTGCATGATCTCATAGTCATAGGAACATGTATAGTTATGGAGAAAGCAAAAGCAACAAACTAAATGATCATCGTGCTAAGTTAATGGAATGTGATCCCGTTAATCAAATGACAACTCATGTCTATGGTTAGGAAACATAACCATCATTGATTCAACGAGCTAGTTAAGTAGAGGCAAACTAGTGACAATCTGTTTGTCTATGTATTCACACATGTACTAAGCTTCAAGTTAATACAATTCTAGCATGAATAATAAACATTTATCATGATATAAGGAAATAAATAATAACTTTATTATTCCCTCTAGGGCATATTTCCTTCAGCAATACCGTTCGTGCTCCATTTTACCAATTGCTACCTTGCTATTTTTTATTTTTAGATTATAAAAATATATTTCTATCATCCATATTGCACTTTTATCACCATCTCTTCGCCAAACTAGTGCACCTATACAAATTACCATTGTATTTGGTGTGTTGGGGACACAAGAGACTTTTTATTATTTGGTTGCAGGGTTGTTTGAGAGAGACCATCTTCATCCTACGCCTCCCACGGATTGATAAACCTTAGGTCGTCCACTTGAGGGAAATTTGCTACTGTCCTACAAAACTCTACGCTTGGAGGCGTGATACGTCTCCAATGTATCTATAATTTTTGATTGTTCCATGCTATTTTATTATCAATCTTGGATGTTTTATAATCATTTTGTAGTCATTTTATATCATTTTTGGTACTAATCTAGTGACATAGTGCCCAGTGCTAGTTCATGTTTTTCCATGTTTTTTACATCGCAGGAAATCAATATCAAAGGGAGTCCAAATGGCACGAAACTTTACAGAGATTTTTGAAGGGCCAAAAGGAAGATGTTGGGACCTGGTTGCACCTGGGGGGAGTCCTGAGGAGGGGACACTCCACCAGGGCGCGCTAGGAGGCCCTAGAGCGCCCTGGTGGGTTGTGCCCACCTCGGGTACCCCCTGGACCGCCTCTTTGCTCTATAAATACCCCAAAAATCCCAGAACCCTAGGGGAATCGATGAAATATCCAGCCACCGCAGAGTCTAGAATCACCAGATCCAATCTAGACACCATCACGGAGGGGTTCATCACTTCCATTGGTGCCTCTCTGATGATGCGTGAGTAGTTATTTATAGACCTTTGGGTCCGTAGTTAGTAGCTAGATGGCTTCCTCTCTCTTTCTCTCTCTCTCTCTCTCTTGATTCTCAATACAATGGTCTCTTGGAGATCCATATGATGTAAGTCTTTTTGTGGTGTATTTGTTGGGATCTGATGAATTTCGAGTTTATGATCCGTCATATCTTTTTATATCCATGAAAGTTATTTGAGTTTCTTTGATCTCTTATATGCATGATCTCGTATAGCCTCGTATTTCTTCTCCAATATTTGGGTTTTGTTTGGCCAACTTGATCTATTTATCTTGCAATGGGAAGAGGTGCCCGGTAGTGGGTTCGATCTTACGGTGCTTGATCCCAGTGACAGGAAGGGAACCGACACGTATGTATCGTTGCTACTAAGGATAAAAAGATGGGATCTATATCTGCCATTATAGATAAACGGATCTTGTTTACATCATGTCATCATTCTTATTGCATTACTCCGTTTTTCATGAACTTAATACACTAGATGCATGCTGGATAGCGGTCGATGTGTGGGTTAATAGTAGTAGATGCACGCAGGAGTCGGTCTACTAATCTTGGATGTGTTGCCTATGTAATGATCATTGCCTGGATATCGTCATAATTATTTGAAGTTCTATCAATTTCCCAACAGTAATTTTTTTACCCACCGTTTGCTATTTTTCTCGAGAGAAGCCACTAGTGAAACCTACGGTCCTCGGGTCTTCTTCCTCATTTATTTGCTTTGCGATCTATTTTGTTTGCCATTTTATTTTCAGATCTATTAATCCAAAAATACAAAATACCTTGCTGCAATTTATTCTATTTGTGATCCAATTATCAATCTATTACAATTTTTATCTCCTGCCACATGCCGTTTCTGGCGCCGTTACCCGAAAGGGATTGACAACCCCTTTAACATGTCGGGTTGCGAGGTGTTGTTATTTGTGTGCACGGGCTGTTTACGTTGTGTTGCTTGGTTCTCCTACTGGTTCGATAACCTTGGTTTCATATCTGAGGGAAATACCTACCACCGCTGTGCTGCATCATCCCTTCCTCTTTGGGGAAATACCGACGTAGCTTCAAGCGACATCAAAAGGAATTTCTGGCGCCATTGCCGAGGAGGATCTTCAACATATATGAGGTTCCTGATTACAAATCAAATCTCCTCGCAATTTACATTATTTGCCATTTGCCTCTCATTTTCCTCTCCCCCACTTCACAAAAATTTGCCATTTTATTCGCCCCCCCTTTTCCGTTCGCCGTTTTCTTGCCGGATCTATTTTTTAGTGCAATCTTGTTGTGTGGTCATCATGACTCAAGAGAACACCAAGTTATGTGATTTCCCAAATACCAACAACAATGATTTTATTGGCACTCCGCTTGCTCCTCCCGCCACTAGTGTGGAGACTTGTGATATTAATACTACTTTTCTAAATCTTGTTATGAAACACCAATTTTCTGGTACTCCTAATGAGGATGCCGCGTCCCATCTTAATACCTTCGTGAAATTATGCGATATGCAAAAGAAAAAAGATGTGGACAATGATGTGGTTAAGATGAAATTATTTCCATTTTCTTTGCGTGATTCTGCAAAAATTTGGTTCTCTTCTTTGCCTCATAATAGTCCACATCTTTTTTCTTTTGCACACAAATAACATAACTTGATGATTTGTCTAGAAGTGTTGATAGAATTTCTCATGATGTGGAAAATCTCAAGATGAAATTTTTTGTGCCTAAAGTTGATGAGTCAATTAAAGCTCTTTATGTTTCTATGGATGAAAGTAAGAAAAGAACTGCAATGCTTAGAGCTAAAAGAGAATTTTTAGAGAAAGCTTTTTCTAGTGATTATTATTGTAAAGGTTGTGAAGATCTTAAAATGATTGGTGTTTCTTCTATTGATTGCTTGTTTAGTATAGTTAAGAATGGTGAAAAAGGGACCGGAGAAGAGTCAACTTTAGGTAGAAGGCGTCCCAATATTCGGAGGGTGAAAATCTTGTTGAGAAAATTGATGAAAGTGGGTTTGGAGAGGTCAAAACTTTAGCTAGTGATGCACCCACTCTTTTGGATTAAAAAGACTTTAATTATGATAGTTGCTCTTTGATTGATTGTATTTCTTTGTTACAATCCATGTTGAATTCACCCCATGCTTATGAACAAAATAAAGGTTTTGCTAAACATATTGTTGATGCTATGATGAAAGCTTTTGAAGAAAAGTTGGAATTGGAGGTTTCAATTCCTAGAAAATTGCATGATGAGTGGGAACCTACTATCAAAGTCAAGATTAAAAATTATGAGTGTTTTGCTTTATGTGACTTGGGTGCTAGTGTTTCCACAATTCCGAAATCTTTATGTGATGTGCTTGGTCTTACCAATCTTGAAGAATGTTCTTTGAATTTACATTTAGCGGATTATACTATTAAAAATCCTATGAGAAGAATTAATGATGTTCTTATTTTTTTCAAATAGGAATTATGTGCCCATAGATTTTTTGTTCTTGATATTGATTGCAATCCGTCTTGTCCAATTATTCTTGGTAGACCGTTTTTACGCACTATCAGTGCCGTGATTGATATGAAAGGCAATATTAAGTTCAAATTTCCTTTGAGGAAGGATATGGAACACTTTCCTAGAACAAGAATTAGGCCACCATATGAATCAATCATGAGGGCATCTTATGGATCTCGAACCAAAGATGACAAAACTTAGATCCTTGCTTTATGCCTAGCTACAGGCGTTAAACTAGCGCTTGTTGGGAGGCAACCCAATGAATAAAATTTATTTTTTCTTTTTTTTCTTGTGTGTTTGCACAACTATTCTACTGTTATAATTGTGTTTTTTGTGTTTCAATTAGTGTTTGTGCCAAGTAAAGCCTTTAGGATCTTCTTGGATGATTGTCGTTTGATCTTGCTGAAAAAACAGAAAGTATGCGCTCGCGAAAATATTTAAAATTTTTAACCAAAGAGAGATAAAATACCAATTCCATCTGCAGTAGATCAGAATACTTTTTATCCTGGTCTTCCTAATTTTTCATAATTTTTGGAGTTACAAAAGTATTCGGAAGTATCAGATTACTACAGACTGTTCTGTTTTGACAGATTCTGTTTTCTTTGTGTTGGGCGCATATTTTGATGGCTCTATGGTTTTCTTTGATGAATTTTTGCCATAGAAAAGTTGGAATACAGTATATATAATAAAAAAACAAAATATTAATTTGTTTGATACAACACTTATAGTAGTGGTTTGCTTTCTTTTACTAACGGATCTCACAAAGGTTTTGTTGAGTTTTGTGTGATTGAAGTTTTCAAGTTTTGGGTTATCTTACGATGGATGAAAGAAGGATAGAAGAGCTTAAGATTCGGGATGCCTCGGCATGCCAAGATATTATCCAAGAATGAGCAACCAACTAAGCTTGGGGATGCCCCCGAGTGGCATCCCCTCTTTCTTCTAACAACTATCGGTATTTTACTCGAGACTATATTTTTATTCGTCATATGATATGTGTTTTGCTGTGAGCGTCTTGTATGATATGTGTCTTTGCTTGTTTTATTTTGTGTTTTAAGTCATCAATCCATGCTGGACACACCTATTTGAGAGAGCCAAAATTATATCATGACTTGTTAGAATTGCTCTCTGTGCTTCACTTAAATCTTTTATGAGCTAGGACTTGCTCTAGTGCTTCACTTATATCTTTTTGAGCACGGCGTGCTTAGTATTTTTTGAAGAAATACTCTCTTGATTCACTTAGATTTATTTGAGAGTTAGTAATATTTTGAAGAAATTCTCTCTTGCTTCACTTAAATTATTTTGAGAGAAAGAAAAATTTTATGCTCATGATCTTCACTTATATTAGTTTGAGCTCATGAAAAGCAAAACATGAAAATCAGTGCCAAAGTGATAGATATCCAATAAGGTGCCGGGGTTTCTGATCCACGGACACCTATGGGACCGGCGGACCGGGTCCCTTTCAGTTCGGCAGGGGGCGGAGGTCGCACGAAGAGCAGATCGAGGCGAAGCACGCGGGCGGTTGGTCGTGCGAAGAGTAAATCGAGGCGAAGCACGCGAGCGATTTACCCAGGTTCGGGCCGCATAGATGCGTAAAACCCTACTCCTGCTTTGTGGTTTGGTATTGATTTCTAGCTCGGGAGCGCGGGGTGCTAGAGTACACACCGGCGACTAGCGAGACCGAGCGTGGGCATTGGAATGGCCTTCTCCCGAAGGCCCTCAGAATGGCCGACCCCCCTCTACGTTGCAGACGGGCCTCCTTTTATACTCAAGGGGTTACCAACATAGAGCAACGGGGGCCAAGGGCAAAAATGGAAAGGGTGCCGTGGATAGGCACAGCTAGGTGCTGTAGCAGGCACAACTACCTGCTGCAGTGCTATCATACCTAACCCTGACGACAGGGGACAAGGGCATTAAATGCCCGTCTGTGTCACCTAAACAGTACCGAGAGGGACCGCTAGGGACACCACCGTTCGCCACGATGGTTATCTCGTCAGCGCCTGCTCGCCACCTCGCACCCCTAGCTGCGCGACCTCCTGCCACGTGTGCTTGGGAGAGGCCCCCAGAGCGACACGTGGTGGTTGTGCTGGAGCGCGGGCTCGGAGAGGCAGTTCCCGCGGCAAACTCCTCGCCGCGGTCATCGTCTTGTCGCGTCCGGGAGCTTGTCGCTCACCGGGTCTTGCCGGGACGCGTGGCACGCCGCGGCAGGTTTTCTTGGTATGCCTGGGTTGGCCTTCCCGGCAAGCTCCTCTTGCCGGGGTCTCATTTCCTTCCCGGCAAGCTCCCCTTGCCGGGGCCTGGAGATGCTTTTGATAGCTTTCTCGGCAAGCTCCTCTCACCGGGGTCTTGTCTTGGATACTTTGTTCTTGAATGGTCTTCAAAGTAGCCGCGGAGGGTCTTGGCGGTCACCCGGCAAGCCTTGCCGCGGGGATGCTGCGACTGCCCGTGCACAAGTTCGGGGTACTAGGGTACCCCTACCTTAGTACACCGACAGGAGCCCCCGGGCCTGGGCCAAACACGGTGCCGAGCGCTGTTGGGCTAGGCCCAAAACAGTGCACGGGCACACGCGGCCTAGGTCACGCCGCATATCTCTCCGCTTCCGCCGCGCACGTCCAGAACGGCACACGTCAAATGCGGCGCCGTGGGTGACGTGGGCGGCGTGCGCGGGGCTAAGCCCGCGAGCATGCGTCAGGCCATGATGAACGGAACGGTTCACGTCCTCCTCCCTAAACGGAGGTAGGTGTGGAGGCGTGGTGCATTTACTGAACGGGGCCGGTGCGCGGTTTCCGAGGCGCCCACTCCCCGCGATCACGGGGTGGGGCGAGGCCGCCTCATTCGTCGCCCCGGTTCCGCATCCTCGCCACGCGGCTTCCATGCGCCTGGAGTTGCGGACGGTGGAAGTGGGAAGCTGGGCCATCGCGAGCAGAGGCAGCGGGTCGGGGCCAACTCCTTGCCCTTCCCGTGCCTTGATTCGCCGAGCGGGGCGGCTGAGCCCCCACCTCGCTCCTTTATAAAGAGCGGGA
This sequence comes from Triticum urartu, assembly GCF_003073215.2. NCBI lineage: Eukaryota > Viridiplantae > Streptophyta > Magnoliopsida > Poales > Poaceae > Triticum > Triticum urartu. Next base: position 446,006,888 of record NC_053026.1, read on the forward strand.
GGGGAGCACGGAAGCCCGCACTCTCCCATCTCCTCCTTCCTTCAGCTTCAGCTTCCCTTTCTCTCATTCGTCATGGAGAAAGGGAACCCTGGCCCTTCATCAGTGGCGGCGAGGATCGCCGCCAGTCAGCGCACCTCTCCCTCTTCCGCGCCCGTGGCGGTAGAGCCAGCCATAAGGGGAAGAGGGAGGGGGCGAGGTCGCGGGCGAGGTCGAGGACGAGGTCGAGGCGCTCGAGGAAGAGGCGGACGGGGCGGTGCGCCAGCTTCGCCTCCGCCGGCGGCTCCTCCCCCCACGGCGGTCCATATAGGGGACGACCCTTGCGAGTTCTTTGTCAGGCTGCGCCGGGCGCCTCGTCGTCGCCTCCGGCTTCCAGCTCCGTTTGCGAGCGCGATGGAGTTGGACCCGCCCGAGACGCTGAGACTGCACATGAGGGGCTGCGGAATCAGCAGCACGCGAGTCCGCGTCGTATTCCCAGCCCCTAATGTGATGTATCTTGATCGGGGGTGGAAGACGTTCGCTCGTATCCACAGCTTGACGGGGGGACTCACCCTCCATTTTAAGTTGATGGAGGGCGGTCTCCTCTCCGTCAAGGTCTTCGGGTGCTTCGGCACTCGGGCGAAGTGCTGCGTGGACAGCTCCTCCGATAGCGAAGGCTCCTCCTCGAGTGATGGTGACGAGGAGGAGAGCGACAGCGATGATGAGGGTAACGGTCGGCGGGATGGCGGGTCCGACTAGGTGTCGGGCGCCGCTTCGCGCGACACCGGCGACCCCATCATCCGCGTCGCCGGCTCCTTGAACTCCCCGGGGGCGTCTCCTTGGGCGACTGGCGTAGGGAGGCTGCGGAAGGGGAAGAGGGCTGGCGGCAAGGCTGTCAGGTCGGAGTACGAGGGCGTGGTGCCCTCGACAGCGTGCTGACATCCTGCCGCCCCGTCTTCGAGCCCCGCTTCCGGCGTCGCCATCACCGTCAAGCCCTCGGTCGGCCCCCCGGGATGTTCTCTTGGTGTCTTCTGGCACCTGTGGCTCGTCTAGGCGCCCCTTTTCCCCTTTTCGCCTCCTTGACCTACCTCCTGAAGAGAGGGACAGGAAAGGGATTACGGGCACCTTATCTTTTTAATTTGTAAGCCCTCGGGCCTTAGCTACATCTAAAACTTGTAACCCTCTCTTTCATGTTTTTCATCCTCTATGGACTGTACCTGAGTGGGATGTTTTTTAATGAAAAGGGGATGTTTGCCGGGTTATTTGCCTCGCGGGTCGAACCCACGCCAAGGAGCAAATCCTTAGTATCCCTCGGACAGACATTCCCGGCAACAGGCCCTGCCGCCTTCCCACGTCGCTCGACCTTCCTCACGCCTTTGACGGAGGCGGGAACGAGGTGGGTGCGGCCTCCTCGTTTCATCCCTTTGCTGTCGCGGCTATGACCAAACTTGGCCCCGGGAACGCGCTCCAGGGCCTAGAGTCGGGGGAGCACGGCAGTTTTCGGGGAGAAACGCGGTTTCACATTCCCCAGTCCATAAGAGGATGCATGATGAGGGACGAAAGACTTATCTGATTTTGCAGCCCCCGGCAACTCTGGCTTGCCGGGAACGGATCTTGGTACCCGCAACCCTCGGCAATACTGGCTTGTCGGGGTTCAGGTGCCGGCGCGCCCTTCTTCTCCTTTTCGTCCTCAAGCGGTCTAGCCAGGATATGCGAGCCCTGCGCACGAAAGAAGAGCAAAGGGACGGACACTCGACCTCTAAGTTAGGGGTTAGCCGCTGTTAGGCACTATCAACCCTAACCAAGGACGAGACTCAACCTAGCATGCATGCTATAACCCCGGGGTGGCAGCGCTTCATTTACTAGTGCTCAGGGTCTGCGCCTGGCTCTGTACAAAGGATTACATGCAACAGCGGCAAGACTTGTACAGAAAGGTGGTTGCCGGGCAAGGCCCGACAACCGCGCCTTACGGGTAAAACTTACGAAGATGCTCGATGTTCTAGGAGTTGCTCACAGGAATGCCATCTTCGGTCTCAAGGCGGACAGCGCCAGGCCTTGTGACTCGTTTCACCCGGTAAGGGCCTTCCCACTTCGGTGTCAACTTGTTGGAATTCTTGGCCGACTGAACGCGCCGAAGAACAAGGTCGCCTTCCTCGAGACTCCTGGCATTGACTCTGCGGCTGTGGTAGCGGCGCAGAGCTTGCTGGTAGCGAGCAGCTCGCACAGCAGCCTGGAGACGATCTTCCTCAAGGAGCAGCGCGTCATCTTGCCGCAGCCGCTCTTGCTCAAGCTCATCGTAAGCGAGCACTCGAGGTGACCCGTTTACGAGTTCCGTGGGGGTAACTGCCTCTGCTCCATAGACTAGAGCAAAGGGTGTCTGTCCAGTGGCTCGATTTGGCGTCGTTCTGATCGACCAAAGAACCACCGGTAGCTCCTCGATCCAGTTTCTTCCGCACTTGTGCAGCCTGTCAAAAGTTCTGGTCTTGAGCCCGCGCAGCACCTCGGCGTTTGCCCTCTCCGCTTGACTATTGCTTTTCGGGTGAGCAACAGAAGCGAAGCAGACCTTGGCGCCGAGATCTTGGACGTACTGCATGAAGGTGTGGCTCATAAATTGTGTGCCGTTGTCGGTGATTATCCGGTTAGGGATCCCGAAGCGGCAAACAATCGACCTGAAGAACTTGACGGCTGACTGTGCGGTCACCGTCCTCACTGGTTCCACTTCCGGCCACTTTGTGAACTTGTCGATTGCGACGTACAAGTACTCAAAGCCCCCGACAGCTCGGGGGAAGGGGCCGAGGATGTCGAGCCCCCAGACCGAAAATGGCCAGGATAAAGGGATCGTCTGGAGAGCTTGAGCTGGCTGGTGTATCTGCTTGGAATGGAACTGGCACGCTTCACACTTGGTTACTTGTGCAGTTGCATCCTGGAGGGCTGTTGGCCAGAAGAAACCTTGCCGGAATGCTTTGCCGACGAGTGCTCTTGCGCCAATGTGGTGTCCACATATGCCTCCATGTACCTCTGCCAACAGCTTTTGTCCGTCTTCCCGGGGAATACACCTCAATTTCACACCGTTGAGTCTTCTTCTGTACAGTGTCTTGTCGACGAACTGGTACATACTTGACTGCCGGGCTACTCTTTCGGCTTCTTCTTGCTCTTCGGGAAGTTCTCCTGTCTGAAGGAAACGGACAATCTGTTGCGCCCACGTTGGAGCCTGTGGCTCGACAACAAAGACTAAAGGCAACTCTGCTGCCGCGGGAACATCCGCTTCTACGGCGAGAAGCTGTGTCTCCGCCGGAGCTTGACGTTCCCCGACAAGTTTGCCGGGAGCTTCAGCTTCAACGGAACAAACCCTGGGGCATGCCGGAGCATCTTGCTCCCCGGCGCTCTTGGCGTTGATCTTGGAGACTGCTGCGGGAATATCCGCTTCTACGGCGAGAAGCTGTGTCTCTGCCGGAGCGTGACATTCCGCGACAAGCTTGCCGGGAGCTTCTGCTTCAACGGAACAAGCCCTAGGGCTTGCCGGAGCAGACTGCTCCTCAGCGCCTTCGGTGTTGATCTTGGGGATCTTCTTGGCGGCGGCTTCGGGAAGCTCTGCTGGTAGGTAGTCACCAGGAATCAACTTCCTCTTCTTGCTTTGTCCAGTTGATGGTGTTACGGACGGTTGGGTCAGCTTGAGCACAAAGGTCCCTGGTTCCACAGGTAGCTTAAGTGTGGCGCACTTTGACAGGCCATCAGCAAGGGCGTTCTGAGATCTCGGAACGTGCTCCATTTGTAGGCCGTCAAAGCGCTCTTCTAGCTTTCTCACTTCGTCGACGTAAGCTTCCATCAACGGACTCTGATAATTCTTGTTTACTTGGCGGACGACAAGCTGTGAGTCACCCCTGACAAGGAGCTTCTTGATCCCAAGGTCTGCTGCGATCCGGAGACCGGCAAGCAAGCCTTCGTACTCTGCAGTATTGTTTGTTGCTTGCTCCTTGGGAAAGTGCATCTGGACTATGTACTTGAGGTGCTCTCCGGTGGGTGCGATAAGCAGCACACCAGCGCCGGCGCCTTGCAGCGAAAAGGCACCATCAAAGTACATCAGCCACTCTTTTCTTGCCTCCTTGTCGGGGATGCTCGTTTCTGGAATTTCTTCATCTGGTGTTGGCGTCCATTCTGCTATAAATTCTGCCAATACTCTGCTCTGGATAGTGGCCCTCCAGTCGTCGATCTTGTCCGGCGCTGGGGGGTAGTCAAGGAGAAGCTGAGCTCGCGCCAAAGCTTCGGCTGCGGTGGCGGGCGGCGGTAGCGAATGGTGCGAGGAGCGGGACATGCTCGGACTTCTAACCACGTTAGAAGGAGCAGCGTCCCGTCTAGGCGACCGCGTGTCACTCGCGCCAGCAGGTTGACGTGCATGGTGGTCCGGAGCGCTCCGAGATCCACCAGCCCGATCCGGATCCAGCGAGTGCATGGTACCGTGAGTACCATGACGCTGCCGGTGCCGCACCTCCTGAGATGGGCGCGGTGCATGCACGGACGCCGAGGTCTTGGAGTGCGCCCGGTCGTTGTGGGAGCCGGCTACGCCGCCAATGGGCAGCGCAGCCTTGCCCTGGGACCTGGCAGCACCGCGGGTTCCCTCGTCGACGCGTGTTCCTCCGCCGGCGCCTGCCCCACCGGCCGTTTGCTCCGGCGGTGGCTGGCTCGGCGCGGACGGAGCAGCTGCCTCCGAAACTTTCTTCTTCGGCGGCATGTTGACGAAGATGATGAAGATCTAGCCCGAGGGGATGCCGGATCTGAGGACGATGAAGATCTAGCCCGCGAGGACACCGGATCTGGTTCGCACAACTTCGACGCCCCCTACCTGGCGCGCCAGAGATGCCGGGGTTTCTGATCCACGGACACCTATGGGACCGGCGGACCGGGTCCCTTTCGGTTCGGTGGGGGGCGGAGGTCGCGCAAAGAGCAGATCGAGGCGAAGCACGCGGGCGGTTGGTCGTGCGAAGAGTAAATCGAGGCGAAGCACGCGAGCGATTTACCCAGGTTCGGGCCGCACGAATGCGTAAAACCCTACTCCTGCTTTGTGGTTTGGTATTGATTTCTAGCTCGGGAGCGCGGGGTGCTAGAGTACACACCGGCGACTAGCGAGACCGAGCGTGGGCGTTGGAATGGCCTTCTCCCGAAGGCCCTCAGAATGGCCGACCCCCCTCTACGTTGAAGACGGGCCTCCTTTTATACTCAAGGGGTTACCGACATAGAGCAACGGGGGCCAAGGGCAAAAATGGAAAGGGTGCCGTGGATAGGCACAGCTAGGTGCTGTAGCAGGCACAGCTACCTGCTACAGTGCTATCATACCTAACCCTGACGGCAGGGGACAAGGGCATTAAATGCCCGTCTGTGTCGCCTAAACAGTACCGAGAGGGACCGCTAGGGACACCACCGTTCGCCACGATGGTTATCTCGTCAGCGCCTGCTCGCCACCTCGCACCCCTAGCTGCGCGACCTCCTGCCACGTGTGCTTGGGAGAGGCCCCCAGAGCGACACGTGGTGGTTATGCTGGAGCGCAGGCTCGGAGAGGCGGTTCCCGCGGCAAACTCCTCGCCGCGGTCGTCATCTTGTCGCGTCCGGGAGCTTGTCGCTCACCGGGTCTTGCCGGGACGCGTGGCGCGCCGCGGCAGGTTTTCTTGGTATGCCTGGGTTGGCCTTCCCGGCAAGCTCCTCTTGCTGGGGTCTCGTTTCCTTCCCGGCAAGCTCCCCTTGCCGGGGCCTGGAGATGCTTTTGATAGCTTTCCCGGCAAGCTCCCCTCACCGGGGTCTTGTCTTGGATACTTTGTTCTTGAATGGTCTTCAAAGTAGCGCGGAGGGTCTTGGCGGTCACCCGGCAAGCCTTGCCGCGGGGATGCTGCGACTGCCCGTGCACAAGTTCGGGGTACTAGGGTACCCCTACCTTAGTACACCGACATAAGGATAAGTTAAAAAATGTCATGAAGATCATTGGACAAAATAAACTTGATTCTTGGTAATAGTTTTGAGATATGATGATGTGACATGTGAGTTATGTTGATGAGTAATTGTGCTCTAGTAAGAATATTGGTGTTAAAGTTTATGATTCCCTATGCATGCACGAAAGTCAATAATCATGCAATGAAAATTATATCCTACTTGTGGTGCATTATTCGGTGTTAATTATGCTTAATACTTGCTTATGAGATTATTCGTTTCTCAGTTGGTCGCTTCTCAATCTTTTTGCTAGCCTTCATTTTGCACTAAGTATGACCTCTACTTGTGCATCCAAAATCCTGTAAACTAGTTTTGCCACATGAGTCCACTATATCTACCTATATGCGGTATTCTTTTGCCATTCTAAGAAAATTTGCATGTGCCATCTCTAATTTTCAAAATAAACTTCTCTTTTGTGTGTTTGTTTCGCTCGCGGAACGGTAATGGGTGGCTAATACTTTCCATGCTGGATGTGTTATTCTCAAGATGAGTGTTTATTCACTTGTCATTGCACGAGAGTAAGGCAAAGGTTTTAGGGATTTGCAGTCCCGAAATGCAAAAATGAATTTACTTTATGTTGTCTAATAATAAATTCCTTGGAAAGTGTTGGTATGGAAGGAAACCATGGATACGGCTAGCCATGGAAAGTGAAAGAAATGGTGGAAAAAGGAATAAACTTTATTTTCTGTTTGGGAACCGCCTATGGCATATCTAGCATGGAAAGTGTTCATAGCTCTACGTCGTTTTCGTTGGTGGGATGGATACACCTTCCAAAATGTTTTTATCTCTAATTTTTCGCTTTGAGCTCTAGCACCTCTACAAATCCTGACTTCCCTCTGTGAAGGGCCTTTCTTTTACTTTATGCAATTGTTATTTTTAAATTTGAGTCTCCATCTTCTCTTATAAAAGCACCAACTAGGAGGCAATATGATCGTACTTAAGTATTGGGTGTAGCTAATACTCGAGTGTGTTTCATGAATGGATTAATGTTTGAGCATGATGGGCCAGGGATAACTTATTTTAGCGTTGATATTTTGAAAGAAATGGTTCCTTGTTGATATGCTTGAGTATCTAAATTATTATGTCAAAACTAGACTATTGCTTTGAATCACATAAAAGTCCAAATGTCCATGCTATGAAAGAAAGAATATGTTATGACATGATGAACAACACTCCACATCAAAAATTCCATTTTTATCACTTACCTACTCGGGGACGAGTAGGAGTTAAGCTTGGGGATGCTAATACGTCTCCAACGTATCTATAATTTTTTATTGTTCCATGCTGTTTTATTATCAATCTTGGATGTTTTATAATCATTTTATATCATTTTGGTACTAATCTCTCAACATAGTGCCCAGTGCCAGTTCCTGTTTTTCCATGTTTTTTACATCGTAGGAAATCAATATCAAACGTAGTCCAAATGGCACAAAACTTTACGGAGATTTTTTATGGGCCAAAAGGAAGATGTTGGGCCCTGGTTGCACCCCGGGAGAGTCCCGAGGAGGGGACAACCCACCAGGGCGCGCCAGGAGGCCCTGGCACGCCCTGGTGCATTGTGCCCACCTCGGGTATCCCCCGGACCGCCTCTTTGCTCTATAAATACCCCAAAAATGCCAGAACCCTAGGGGAGTCATCGAAATATCCATCCAGCCACCGCAGAGTCCAGAATCACCAGATCCAATCTAGACACCATCACGGAGGGGTTCACCACTTCCATTGGTGCCTCTCCGATGATGCGTGAGTAGTTCTTTGTAGACCTTCGGGTCCGTAGTTAGTAGCTAGATGGCTTCCTCTCTCTCTCTCTTGATTCTCAATACAATGGTCTCTTGGAGATCCATATGATGTAAGTCTTTTTGTGGGGTGTTTGTTGGGATCTGATGAACTTCGAGTTTATGATCAGTCATATCTTTTTATATCCATGAAAGTTATTTGAGTTTCTTTGATCTCTTATATGCATGATCTCTTATAGCCTCGTATTTCTTCTCCCATATTTGGGTTTTGTTTTGCCAACTTGATCTATTTATCTTGCAATGGGAAGATGTGCCCGGTAGTGGGTTCGATCTTACGGTGCTTGATCCCAGTGACAGAAAGGGAACCGACACGTATGTATCGTTGCTACTAAGGATAAAAAATGGGATCTATATCTGCCGCAATAGATAAACGGATCTTGTCTACATCATGTCATCGTTCTTATTGCATTACTCCGTTTTTTCCATGAACTTAATACACTAGATGCATGCTGGATAGCAGTCGATGTGTGGAGTAATAGTAATAGATGCAGGCAGGAGTCCGTCTACTAATCTTGGACGTGATGCCTATGTAATGATCATTTCCTGGATATCGTCATAATTATTTGAAGTTCTATCAATTGCCCAAAAGTAATTTGTTTACCCACCGTTTGCTATTTCTTTCGAGAGAAGCCACTAGTGAAACCTAGTGCCCCCGCGAGTCTTCTTCCTCATTTATTTGCTTTGCGGTCTATTTTACTTGCCCTTTTATTTTTAGATCTATTAATCCAAAAATAGAAAAATACCTTGCTGCAATTTAGTTTATTTGTGATCCAATTATCAATCTATTACAATTTTATCTCCCGTCACACACCGTTTCTGGCACCATTACCCGAAAGGGATTGACAACCCCTTTTACACTTCGAGTTGCGAGGTGTTGTTATTTGTGTGTAGGGGCTGTTTACGTTGTGTTGCTTGGTTCTCCAACTGGTTCGATAACCTTGGTTTCATATCTGAGGGAAATACCTACCGCTGCTGTGCTGCATCATCCCTTCCTCTTTGGGGAAATACCGACGTAGCTTCAAGCGACATCAAGGCCCAACACGAGTCTACAAGACCAAATTGTGTAGTAGACATCAGTATAAAACGTCTAACAATACCATCTACTCCTTCTTTATAAAGATGTGGGTCATCCCAGAAGTAATGTCTTAAATCAAAGACAAACTTTTTCTTTTGTTGGTATGTGAAATAGGTGGTATAAATTTAGCAACAATATAATTAGCATAGTCTGCATACCACAAACTATTACGAGAAGCATTTATGATAGCTAGTTGCTCATCGAGAAAACTATCATCAATAGGTAGTGTGTCATCAAGAATATTTACTACAGATTGTTCTGTTTTTGACAGATTCTCTTTTCTATGTGTTGTTTGCTTATTTTGATGAATCTATGAGTACTATCGGAGGGTATGAACCATAGATAAGTTGGAATACATTAGATATTACACCAATATGAATTTAGAATGAGTTCACAACAGTACCTAAGTGGTGATTTATTTTCTTACACTAACGGAGCTTACGAGTTTTCTATTAAGCTTTGTGTTGTGAAGTTTTCAAGTTTTGGGTAAAGATTCGATGGGCTATGGAATAAGGAGTGGCAAGAGCCTAAGCTTGGGGATGCCCAAGGCACCCCAAGGTAATATTCAAGGACAACCAAAAGCTAAGCTTGGGGATGCCCCGGAAGGCACCCCCTCTTTCGTCTTTATTCATCGGTAACTTTACTTGGAGCTATATTTTTATCCACCACATGATATGTGTTTTGCTTGGAGCGTCATTTTATTTTCTTTTGTTTTGCTTGCTGTTTGAATAAAATACCAAGATCTGAAAGTCTTAAATGTTAGAGAGTATTCACAAAGTTGCATAATTATTCGACTACTCATTGATCTTCACTTATATCTTTTGGAGTAGTTTGTCATTTGCTCTAGTGCTTCACTTATATCCTTTTAGAGCACGCGGTGGTTTTATTTTTAAGAAATAGATGAACTCTCGTGCTTCACTTATATTATTTTGAGAGTGTTTAGAACAGCATGGTAGTTTGCTTTGGTTATGAAACTAGTCCTAATATGATGGGCATCCAAGATGGGTATAATAAAAACTATCATAAAAAGTGCATTGAATACTATGAGAAGTTTGATACTTGATGATTGTTTTGAGATATGAAGATGGTGATATTAGAGTCATGCTAGTTGAGTAGTTGTGAATTTGAGAGATACTTGTGTTAAAGTTTGTGATTCCCGTAGCATGCACGTATGGTGAACCGTTATGTGATGAAGTCGGAGCATGCTTTATTTATTGATTGTCTTATGAGTGGCGATCGGGGACGAGCGATGGTCTTTTCCTACCAATCTATCCCCCTAGGAGCATGCGCATAGTACTTCGTTTCGATAACTAATAGATTTTTGCAATAAGTATGTGAGTTTTTTATGACTAATGTTGAGTCCATGGATTATACGCACTCTCACCCTTCCACCATTGCTAGCCTCTCTAGTACCGCGCAACTTTCACCGGTACCATAAACCCACCATTTACCTTCCTCAAAACAGCCACCATACCTACCTATTATGGCATTTCCATAGCCATTCCGAGATATATTGCCATGCAACTTTCCACTGTAATATTTTGAGTTGTAAGTATTATAAGTGTGATGATCATCATTATTAGAGCATTGTTGTAACACCCTCGATGCGACTATAGCTCCCACGTGTCGAGGCACGACTTAGAGACATAATCGCATTGAAGGCATACGTCGCAAGTGAGGTAATGTTCACACAACCCATGTAATACAATAGGGGAAAGAGATACATAGTTGGCTTACAATCGCCACTTCACACAATTACATGAATAAAGCATTACATCAAACAGATACAATCAAGGTCCGACTACGGAACCAAAATAAAAGAAGAACCCCAAATGCGACAAAAGGTCCCCGATCGACCCCAACTGGGCTCCACTACTGGTCAACTAGAACGAAACACCACAAAGGACAAGATCTGCATCGAGCTCCTCTTGAGCTTGGTTGCGTCATCTGCACGGACTCATTGGCACCTGCAAGCTGGTTTAGAAGTATCTGTGAGCCACGGGGACTCAGCAATCTCGCACCCTCGCGATCAAGACTATTTAAGCTTATGGGTAAGGTCAAGGTATGAGGTGGAGCTGCAGCAAGTGACTAGCATATATGGTGGCTAACATACGCAAATGAGAGCGAGAAGAGAAGGCAAAGCACCGGTCGATAAAAGTATGATCAAGAAGTGATCCTGGACTACCTACGTCAAGCATAACTCCAACAACCGTGTTCACTTCCCGGACTCCGCCGGAAAGAGACCATCACGGTTACACACGCTGTTGATTCATTTTAATTAAGGTCAAGTTTAGGTTTTTTACAACCGAACGTTAACAAATTCCCATCTGCCCATAACCGCGGGCACGGCTTTCGAAAGTTCAATCCCTGCAGGGGTGTCCCAACTTAGCCCATCACAAGCTCTCATGGTCAACGAAGGAATAGACCTCCACCCGAGACGTTCCGATCAGACTCGGTATCCCGGTACAACAAGACATTTTGACAGGGTAAAACTAAACCAGCAACACCGCCCGATGTGCCGACATCCTGATGGGAGCTGCACATATCTCGTTCTCAGGGCAACACCGGATAAGCAGTCCGTACAACTAAAAACCAGCCCTCGAGTTTCCCCGAGGTGGCGCTGCAAGGGGCTCTAGTTTGGACCAATGCTTAGACAAGCACTGGCCCGGGGGGGTTAAAATAAAGATGACCCTCGGGATGCGCGACTCCCAAGGGAAAAAGGCTAGGTGGTAAATGGTAAAACCAATGTTGGGCATTGCTGGCAAAGTTTTACTTAAGGCGAACTGTCAAGGGGTTCCCATTATAGCCCAACCGCGTGAGGAACGCAAAATCCGGGAACATAACACCGATATGACGGAAACTAGGGCGGCAAGAGTGGAACAAAACACCAGGCATAAGGCCGAGCCTTCCACCCTTTTCCATGTATATAGATGCATTAATTAAATAAGATATATAGTGATATCCCAACAAGAAAACATGTTCCAACGAGGAACAACATCACCATGTTCCAACAAGGAACAAACTTCAATCTTCACCTGCAACTAACAACGCTATAAGAGGGGCTGAGCAAAGCGGTAACATAGCCAATCAATGGTTTGCTAGGACATGGTGGGTTAGAGGTTTGACATGGCAATTGGGAGGCTGACAAGCAAAAGGTAGGCATCGTAGCATTGGCATAGCAAAAGAGCGAGCATCTAGCATAGCAAAGATAGTAGTGATTTTGAGGGCATGATCATCTTGCCTGAGATCCCGCAAGGAAGAAGAACGAGTCCATGAAGAAGACAAACGGACGTAGACGAACGGGTCCTCACAAACTCGACGTTAACGGAACCAACCCGAAGAAGCAACACCGGAAAAGAAGCACACAACATAGTAAACAACCACGACATGAACATGGCAGGATGCACAATCAAGTATGATGCATGTCCGGTTTAAGTATGCATGGCATGGCAAAGTGCACAAGCAATCCTACAAATTAAGTGGAGCATCAATATGCATCGGGATGCATATTGACAAAACACCACATCAATTATTTAGTTCGATCTCGTTTATGTACCCAACAATATTAAATGTTGGTTAACATGGCAAGGGGTGAAGCAAATGAAAACTACCTATCTAGGCAAATTTAAATGAGGCCGGAAACAACGAACAACATTTCTGGAAACTCCTCATGAGCATAAATTAGGTTTGGTACTGTTCTGCCCTAAACATAATATTAGAGTTGTTAAACATGCAAGATGATGCCACCATGTTAAACTAGGCAAAATTCTACCCCATTTACATATAAAGTTTATTAAAATCGGAGTTACGGTTATTTAGTTATGAATTAAATCATTTTAGCATGGCATAGGAGCAAATTAATGCAAACAACATTTTAAATATTTTAAACATGGATGAAAGTTGGATATTATTAATCTACACAAAATTCTGAGCAAGTTTCATATATAAATCATTTTAATCCGATGCACCATTTGTGAGTTATTAAATGCATGAACTAGGGGGACTATTCTGCAAAACTGCCAAACTCTGGATAATAGACAAATCGCAACAGAGGAAAAAAACATGCATCGGGCCGAAACAAACTAGCCCAACAGGAGGAAAAAAAATAGAGGCGGGGCGCTGGGGCGGCTAACCCTGGGCCTGGCCCGGGAAGGAGGGGAAGGCAGGCCGTCGGGGCCGGCTGGGGATGGGCCTGGCGCTGCGGTTGCGGAAAGCTGGGCCTCGGGGCGGAGGAGGCTGGGCCACACTCGGCGCTGCGCTGGCCGGGAAGCTGGACCGGCCCACGTCGAGGGTCAACGTCGTTGAGCGGGGGAACTGGTTCCCGATCCATGGCGATGGCGGCGATGGAGGACGCCGGCAGCGAGCGGGGTCCGGCGAGGCGGCAGGAAACGGGCGGATCCGGCGAGCTCCATGCCGGATCTGGACGGGGCCGGAGGAAGGGAGGCGACGGCGAGGGAAAACGGCGTTGGGACGGGCAAGGCGGCGCCGGCGATGGTGGCCCGCGGCGGCGAGGGCGCACGGCGGCGGAGAAAACCGGTGGCGAAGGCGTGGATCGAGGGGCTCCTCCCCTCGACCGGCTGCGGGAGCGAGGAGGCGCGGGGTGCCTGCGGGCGGCGGCGGAGACCCGGGCTCGCGCGGGCCGGCGGCGAAGTGGGGCGGCGCGGTGCCATGTGGCGCGCGGTGAGTGGAAGGGAAGCGGCGGCGGGGTGACGTGTCACGCTCTCATTGGGCGGAGTGAGGTGGCGGAGGCAGCGGACATGTCCGGCCGGTGGTGAAGGTTTCGTCCGGGCGCGAGGTAGAGGACGGCTAGGATTTGGACTGCGCGAAAAATTCGGAGGGGATCACATATTTATAGGTAGAGGGGGCTAGGAGAGTCCAAATGAGGTGCGGTTTGTGGCCACGCGATCGTGATCGAACGACCGAGATGATGGAGCAGAGTTAGGTGGGTTTTGGGCCAAATTGGAAGGGTGTTGGGCTGCGACACACACGAGGCCTTTTCGGTCCCTCGGTTAACCGTTGGAGTATCAAACGAAGTCCAAATGGTACGAAACTTGACAGGCGGTCTACCGGTAGTAAACCAAGGCCGCTTGGCAAGACTCGGTCCAATCCGGAAATGTTTAATCCCCACACCAGAAAGAAAGGTAGAAATGACCACCGGAGGAGAAAGGAACGCCGGATTGCAAAACGGACAACGGGGAAAAATCTCGGATACAAGAGACGAACACGTATGCAAATGAAATGCACATGATGACATGATATGCAATGCATGACACGCAAGGAATGACAAGGCAACACCAGCGAATAACTGAACGACACCTGGCATATCGGTCTCGGGGCGTTACAATTGTCCCATGTGAGGAAAGGATGATGGAGACTATGATTCCCCCACAAGTCGGGATGAGACTCCGGAGAAAATAAAAAATAAAAAAAGAAATGAAAAAAAGAAGAAAGAGGCCATAAAAAAGAGAAAGAAAAAAAGAAAAAATGAGAGAAAAAGAGAGAAGGGACAATGTTACTATCCTTTTACCACACTTGTGCTTCAAAGTAGCACCATGATCTTCATGATAGAGAGTCTCCTATGTTGTCACTTTCATATACTAGTGGGAATATTTCATTATAGAACTTGGCTTGTATATTCGAATGATGGGCTTCCTCAAAATGCCCTAGGTCTTCGTGAGCAAGCGAGTTGGATGCACACCCACCTAGTTTCTTTTTGAGCTTTCATACACTTATAGCTCTAGTGCATCCGTTGCATGGCAATCCCTACTCACTCACATTGATATCTAAAGATGGGCATCTCCATAGCCCGTTGATATGCCTAGTTGATGTGAGACTATCTTCTCCTTTTTGTCCTCTCCACAACCACCATTCTATTCCACCTATAGTGCTATGTCCATGGCTCACGCTCATGTATTGCGTGAAGATTGAAAAAGTTTTAGAACATCAAAAGTATGAAACAATTGCTTGGTTTGTCATCGGGGTTGTGCATGATTTAAATATTTTGTGTGATGAAGATAGAGCATAGCCAGACTATATGATTTTGTAGGGATAGCTTTCTTTGGCCATGTTATTTTGAGAAGACATAATTGCTTGGTTAGTATGCTTGAAATATTATTGTTTTTATTTCAATATTAAACTTTTGTCTTGAACCTTATGGATCTGAATATTCTTGCCACAATAAAGAAAATTACATTGAGAATTATGTTAGGTAGCATAACACATCAAAAATTCTGTTTTTATCATTTACCTACTCGAGGATGAGAAGGAATTAAGCTTGGGGATGCTTGATACGTCTCCAACGTATCTATAATTTTTGATTGTTCCATGCTATTATGTTATCAACCTTGGATGTTTTATATGCATTTATATGCTATTTTATATGATTTTTGTGACTAACCTATTAACGTAGAGCCCAGTGCCAGTTTCAGTTTTTTCCTTGTTTTAAACTATCGTAGAAAAGGAAAATCAAACGGAGTCCAATTGACCTGAAACTTCACGGAACTTATTTTTGGAACGGAAGCAATCCAGGAGACTTGGAGTAGACGTCAGGGAAGCTTCGATGAAGCCACGAGGTAGGGAGGCGCGCCCTACCCCCTGGGCGCGCCCCCCACCCTCGTGGGCCCCTCGGGGCTCCCCTGACCGACTTCTTTCGCCTATATATGTCCATATACCCTAAAAACATCGAGGAGCAGAATAGATCGGGAGTTCCGCCGCCAGAAGCCTCTGTAGCCACCAAAAACCAATCTAGGCCTATTCCGGCACCCTACCGGAGGGGGGGACATCCTTCTCTGGTGGCCATCTTCATCATCCTGGTGCTCTCCATGACGAGGAGGGAGTAGTCCACCCTCGGGGCTGAGGGTATGTACCAGTAACTATGTGTTTGATCTCTCTCTCTCTCTCTCTCTCGTGTTCTTGAGATGGTACAATCTTGATGTATCGCGAGCTTTGCTATTATATTTGGATCTTATGATGTTTCTCCCCCTCTACTCTCTTGTGATGAATTGAGTTTTCCCTTTGAAGTTATCTTATCGGATTGAGTCTTTGAGGATTTGAGAACACTTGATGTATGTCTTGCACGTGCTTATCTGTGGTGACAATGGGATATCATGTGATCCACTTGATGTATGTTTTGGTGATCAACTTGCGAGTTCCATGACCTCGTGAACTTATGCATAGGGGTTCGCACACGTTTTCGTCTTGACTCTCCGGTAGAAACTTTGGGGCACTCTTTGAAGTTCTTTGTGTTGGTTGAATAGATGAATCTAAGATTGTGTGATGCATATCGTATAATCATACCCATGGATACTTGAGGTGACATTGGAGTATCTAGGTGACATTAGGGTTTTGGTTGATTTGTGTCTTAAGGTGTTATTCTAGTACGAACTCTATGATAGATCGATCAGAAAGAATAACTTTGAGGTGGTTTCGTACCCTACCATAATCTCTTCGTTTGTTCTTTGCTATTAGTGACTTTGGAGTGACTCTTTCTTGCATGTTTAGGGATAGTTATATGATCCAATTATGTTATTATTGTTGAGAGAACTTGCACTAGTGAAAGTATGAACCCTAGGCCTTGTTTCAACGCATTGCAATACCGTTTACGCTCACTTTTACCACTTGTTACCTTGCTGTTTTTATAATTTCAGATTACAAAAACCTTTATCTACTATCCATATTGCACTTGTATCACCATCTCCTCGCCGAACTAGTGCACCTATACAATTTACCATTGTATTGGGTGTGTTGGGGACACAAGAGACTCTTTGTTATTTGGTTGCAGGGTTGTTTGAGAGAGACCATCTTCATCCTACGCCTCCCACAGATTGATATACCTTAGGTCTTCCACTTGAGGGAAATTTGCTACTATCCTACAAACCTCTGCACTTGGAGGCCCAACAATGTCTACAAGAAGAAGGTTGTGTAGTAGCCATTAGCAGCGAGGCGGCCACGAGGTAGGGCGGCGCGCCCTCCACCCTCGTGGGCCCCACGCAGCTCCACCGACCTTCTATCTAGGCATGATCATGAACATAGGCATCACGTCCGTGTCAAGAAGACCGAAACTATTCTCCATCTACTACTATTACTCCACACATCGACCGCTTTTCTATCAATTGCTTGGCAGCAATTTGTTCACCCACCGTAATATATGCTATCTTTCGAGAAGCCACTAGTGAAACCTATGGCCCCCGAGTCTAGTTTACATCATATAAGTTTCCGATCAACAATTTGTTTACTATTTATTTTGCAATCTTTACTTTTCAATCTATACAACAAAAATACCAAAAATATTTATCTTATTATCTCTGTCAGATCTCACTTTCGTAAGTGACCGTGAATGGATTGACAACTCCTTTATCACGTTGGTTGCAAGGTTCTTGTTTGTTTGTGCAGGTACTAGGTGACTTGCGTGTATTCTCCTACTAGATTGATACCTTGGTTCCCAAAAACTAAGGAAAATACTTATGCTACTTTGCTGCATCACCCTTTCCTCTTCAACGGAAACCAACGCATGCTCATGAGGTAGCAAGAAGGATTTCTTGCGCCATTGCCGGGGAGATCGACGCCAAGTCAAGACATACCAAGTACCCATCACAAACTCTTATCCCTCGCATTACATTATTTGCCAATTGCCTCTCGTTTTCCTCTTCCCCCACTTCACCCTTGCCGTTTTATTCGCCTCTTTTCCGTTTGCCCTTTTTTCTGTTCGTCCCTTCCCGCTTGCCTATTGTGTGACTGTTTGTTGGGGTGATTGTTTGTCACGATGGCTCAAGATAATACTAAATTAAGTGACTTTTCCAATACCAACAATAATGATTTTATTAGCACTCCGATTGCTCCTCTTACCAATGTTGAATCGTGTGAAATTAATACCGCTTTGCTGAATCTTGTCATGAAAGATCAATTTGCTGGCCTTCCTAGTGAAGATGCTGTTAGGGAACGTAGTAATTTCAAAAAAATTCCTACGCACACGCAAGATCATGGTGATGCATAGCAATGAGAGGGGAGAGTGTTGTCTACATACCCTCGTAGACCGACAGCAGAAGCGTTATGACAATGCGGTTGATGTAGTCGTACGTCTTCACGGCCCGACCGATCAAGCACCGAAACTACGGCACCTCCGCGTTCTAGCACACGTTCAGCTCAATGACGATCCCTGGACTTCGATCCAGCAAAGTATCGGGGAAGAGTTCTGTCAGCACGACGGCGTGGTGACGATCTTGATGTTCTACCGTCGCAGGGCTTCGCCTAAGCACCGCTACAATATTATCGAGGTGTATGGTGGAGGGTGGCACCGCACACGGCTAAGAGAACGATCACGAAGATCAACTTGTGTGTCTAGGGGTGCCCCTGCCCCCGTATATAAAGGAGCAAGGGGAGGAGGCCGGCCGGCCCTATGGCGCGCCAAGGAGGAGGAGTCCTCCTCCTAGTAGGAGTAGGACTCCCCTCTTTCCTACTCCTACTAGGAGGGGGAAAGGAAGGGGGAGAGGGAGAAGGAAAGGGGGGCGCCGCCCCCCTCTCCTAGTCCAATTCGGACCACAGGGGGAGGGGACGCGCGGCCCACCCTGGCCGCCCCTCTCTCTCTCCACTAAGGCCCATAAGGCCCATTACTTCTCCCGAGGGGGTTCCGGTAACCCTCCGGCACTCCGGTTTTCTCCGAAATCACCCAGAACACTTCCGGTGTCCGAATATAGTGGTCCAATATATCAATCTTTATGTCTCGACTATTTCGAGACTCCTCGTCATGTCCGTGATCACATCCGGGACTCCGAACTAACTTCGGTACATCAAAACTTATAAACTCATAATATAACTGTCATCAAAACCTTAAGCGTGCGGACCCTACGGGTTCGAGAACAATGTAGACCTGACTGAGACACGTCTCCAGTCAATAACCAATAGCAGAACCTGGATGCTCATATTGGCTCCCACATATTCTACGAAGATCTTTATCGGTCAGACCGCATAACAACATACGGTGTTCCCTTTGTCATCAGTATGTTACTTGCCCGAGATTCGATCGTCGGTATCTGAATACCTAGTTCAATCTCGTTACCGGCAAGTCTCTTTACTCGTTCCGTAATACATCATCTTACAACTAACTCATTAGTTGCAATGCTTGCAAGGCTTATGAGATGTACATTACCGAGAGGGCCCAGAGATACCTCTCCGACAATCGGAGTGACAAATCCTAATCTTGAAATACGCCAACCCAACATGTACCTTTGGAGACACCTGTAGAGCTCCTTTGTAATCACCCAGTTACGTTGTGACGTTTGGTAGCACACAGTGTTCCTCCGGCAAACGGGAGTTGCATAATCTCATAGTCATAGGAACATGTATAAGTCATGAAGAAAGCAATAGCAACATACTAAACGATCGGGTGCTAAGCTAATGGAATGGGTCATGTCAATCACATCATTCTTCTAATGATGTGATCCCGTTAATCAAATAACAACTCTTTTGTTTATGGTTAGGAAACATAACCATCTTCGATTAACGAGCTAGTCAAGTAGAGGCATACTAGTGACACTCTGTTTGTCTATGTATTCACACATGTATTATGTTTCCGGTTAATACAATTCTAGCATGAATAATAAACATTTATCATGATATAAGGAAATAAATAATAACTTTATTATTGCCTCTAGGGCATATTTCCTTCAGTCTCCCACTTGCACTAGAGTCAATAATCTAGTTCACCTCGCCATGTGATTCAACACTAATACTTCACATCACCATGTGATTAACACCCATAGTTCACATCGTTATGTGACCTATACCCAAAGGGTTTACTAGAGTCAGTAATCTAGTTCACATCATTTATGTGATTAACACCCAAAGAGTACTAAGGTGTGTTCATGTTTTGCTTGTGAGATAATTTTAGTCAACGGGTCTGTCACATACAGATCCGTAAGTATTTTGCGAATTCTATGTCTACAATGCTCTGCACGGAGCTACTCTAGATAATTGCTCCCACTTTCAATATGTATCTAGATCGAGACTTAGAGTCATCCAGATCTGTGTCAAAACTTGCATCGACGTAAATTTTTATGACGAACCTTTTGTCACCTCCATAATTGAGAAATATTTCCTTATTCCACTAAGGATAATTTTGACTGCTGTCCAGTGATCTACTCTTAGATCACTATTGTACTCCCTTGCTTAACACAGTGTAGGGTATATAATAGATCTGGCAAACAGCATGGCATACTTTATAGAACATATGGCCGAGGCATAGGGAATGACTTCCATTCTCTTTCTATCTTCTGCCGTGGTCGGGCTTCGAGTCTTACTCAATTTCACACCTTGTAACACAGGCAAGAACTCTTTCTTTGACTTTTCCATTTTGAACTACTTCAAAATCTTGTCAAGGTATGTACTCATTGAAAAACTTATCAAGCGTCTTGATCTATCTCTATAGATCTTGATGCTCAATATGTAAGCAGCTTTACCGAGGTATTTCTTTGAAAAACTCCTTTCAAACACTCCTTTATGCTTTGCAGAATAATTCTACATTATCTCCGATCAAAAATATGTCATTCACATATACTTATCAGAAATGATGTAGTGCTCCCACTCACTTTTCTTGTAAATACAGGCTTCACCGCAAGTCTGTATAAAACTATATGCTTTGATCATCTCATCAAAGCGCATATTCCAACTCCGAGATGCTTGCACCAGTCCATAGATGGATCGCTGGAGCTTGCACATTTTGTTAGCACCTTTAGGATTGACAAAACCTTCTGGTTGTATCATATACAACTCTTCTTTAATAAATCCATTTAAGGAATGCAATTTTGTTTATCCATTTGCCAAATTTCATAAAATGCGGCAACTGCTAACATGATTCGGACAGACTTAAGCATAGATACGAGTGAGAAACTCTCATCGTAGTCAACACCTTGAACTTGTCGAAAACCTTTTGCGACAATTCTAGCTTTGTAGATAGTAACACTACTATCAGCGTCCGTCTTCCTCTTGAAGATCCATTTAATCTCAATGGCTCGCCGATCATTGGGCAAGTCAATCAAAGTCCATACTTTGTTCTCATACATGGATCTCATCTTAGATTTCGTGGCCTCAAGCCATTTCGTGGAATCTGGGCTCATCATCGCTTCCTCGTAGTTTGTAGGCTCGTCATGGTCAAGTAACATGACCTCCAGAACTGGATTACCGTACCACTCTGGTGCGGATCTCACTCTGGTTTACCTACGAGGTTCGGTAGTAACTTGATCTGAAGTTACATGATCATCATCATTAGCTTCCTCACTAATTGGTCTAGTAGTCACAGGAACAGATTTCTGTGATGAACTACTTTCCAATAAGGGAGCAGGTACGGTTACCTCATCAAGTTCTACTTTCCTCCCACTCACTTCTTTCGAGAGAAACTCCTTCTCTAGAAAGGATCCAATCTCAGCAATGAATAACTTGCCTTCGGATCTGTGATAGAAGGTGTACCCAACAGTCTCCTTTGGGTATCCTATGAAGACATATTTCTCCGATTTGGGTTTGAGCTTATCAGGATGAAACTTTTTCATATAAGTATCACAACCCCAAACTTTAAGAAACGACAACTTTGGTTTCTTGCCAAACCACAGTTCAAATTGTGTCGTCTCAACGGACTTAGATGGTGACTTAGATGGTGCCCTTTTGAACGTGAATGCAGCTGTCTTTAATGCATAACCCCAAAACGATGTTGGTAAATCTGTAAGAAACATCGTAGATTGCACTATATCCAATAAAGTACGGTTATGACGTTCGGACACACCATTATGCTGTGGTGTTCCGGGTGGCACAAATTTGTGAAACTATTCCACATAGTTTTAATTGAAGACCAAACTCGTAACTCAAATATTTGTCTCTGCAATAAGATCGTAGAAACCATATTTTTCTTTTTACGATGATTTTCCACTTCACTCTGAAATTCTTTGAACTTTTGAAATGTTTCAGACTTATGTTTCATCAAGTAGATATACTCATATTTGCTCAAATCATCTGTGAAGATCAGAAAATAATGATACCTATCGTGAGCCTCAATATTCATCGGACCACATACATCAGTATGTATGATTTCCAACAAATCTGTTGCTCGCTCCATTGTTTCGAAGAACGGAGTCTTAGTCATCTTGCCCATGAGGCATGGTTCGCAAGCATCAACTGATTCATAATCAAGTGATTCCAAAAGCCCATCAGCATGGAGTTTCTTCATGCGCTTTACACCAATATGACCTAAACGGCAGTGCCACGAATAAGTTGCACTATCATTATTAACTTTGCATCTTTTGGTTTCAATATTATGATTATGTGTATCACTACGATCGAGATCCAACGAACTATTTTCATTGGGTGTGTAACCATAGAAGGTTTTATTCATGTAAACAGAACAACAATTTATTCTCTTACTTAAATGAATAACCGTATTACAATAAACATGATCAAATCATATTCATGCTCAACGCAAACACCAAATAACACTTATTTAGGTTCAACACTAATCCCGAAAGTATAGGGAGTGTGCGATGATGATCATATCAATCTTGGAACCACTTCCAACACACACCGTCACTTCACCCTTAACTAGTCTCTATTTATTCTGCAACTCCCGTTTCGAGTTACTAATCTTAGCAATTGAACTAGTATCAAATACTGAGGGGTTACTATAAACACTTGTAAAGCACACATCAATAACATGTATATCAAATATACTTATGTTCACTTTGCCATCCTTCTTATCCGCCAATTACTTGGGGTAGTTCCGCTTCCAGTGACCAGTCCCTTTGCAGTAGAAGCACTTAGTCTCAGGCTTAGGACCAGACTTGGGTTTCTTCACTTGAGCAGCAACTTGCTTGCCATTCTTCTTGAAGTTCCCCTTCTTCCTTTTGCCCTTTTCTTGAAACTAGTGGTCTTGTCTACCATCAATACTTGATGTTTTTCTTGATTTCTACCTTCGTCGATTTTAGCATCACGAAGAGCTTGGGAATCGTTTTCGTTATCCCTTGCATATTATAGTTCATCACGAAGTTCTACTAACTTGGTGATGGTGACTAGAGAATTCTGTCAATCACTATTTTATCTGGAAGATTAACTCCCACTTGATTCAAGCGATTGTAGTACCCAGACAATCTGAGAACATGCTCACTAGTTGAGCGATTCTCCTCCATCTTTTAGCTATAGAACTTGTTGGAAACTTCATATCTCTCAACTCGGGTATTTGCTTGAAATATTAACTTCAACTCCTGGAACATCTCATATGGTCCATGACGTTCAAAACGTCTTTGAAGTCCCGATTCTAAGCCGTTAAGCATGGTGCACTAAACTATCAAGTAGTCATCATATTGAGCTAGCCAAACGTTCATAACGTCTACATCTGCTCCTGCAATAGGTCTGTCACCTAGCGGTGCATCAAGGACATAATTCTTCTGTGCAGCAATGAGGATAAACCTCATATCACGGATCCAATCCGCATAATTGCTACTAACATCTTTCAACACAATTTTCTCTAGGAACATATCAAAAATAAAACAGGGGAGCTAAAAGCGAGCTATTGATCTACAACATAGATATGCTAATACTACCAGGACTAAGTTCATGATAAATTAAAGTTCAATTAATTATATTACTTAAGAACTCCCACTTAGATAGACATCCCTCTAATCCTCTAAGTGATCACGTGATCCAAATCAACTAAACCATGTCCGATCATCACGTGAGATGGAGTAGCTTCATTGGTGAACATCACTATGTTGATCATATCTACTATATGATTCACGCTCGACCTTTTGGTCTCCGTGTCCTGAGGCCATATCTGTATATGCTTGGCTCGCCAAGTATAACCTGAGTATTCCACGTGTGCAACTATTTTGCACCCGTTGTATTTGAACGTAGAGCCTATCACACCCGATCATCATGTGGTGTCTCAGCACGAAGAACTTTCACAACGGTGCATACTCAGGGAGAACACTTCTTGATAATTAGTGAGAGATCATCTTAAAATGCTACCGTCAATCAAAGCAAGATAAGATGCATAAAAGATAAACATCACATGCAATCAATATAAGTGATATGATATGGCCATCATCATCTTGTGCTTGTGATCTCCATCTTTGAAGCACCATCATGATCACCATCGTCACCGGCGCGACACCTTGATCACCATCGTAGCATCGTCGTCGTCTCACCAATCTTATGCTTCCACGACTATCGCTACTTCTTAGTGATAAAGTAAAGCATTACAGTGTAGTTGCATTGCATACAATAAAGCGACAACCATATGGCTCCTGCCAGTTGCCGATAACTCGGTTACAAAACATGATCATCTCATACAATAAAATTTAGCATCATGTCTTGACCATATCACATCACAACATGCCCTGCAAAAACTAGACGTCCTCTACTTTGTTGGTGCAAGTTTTACATGGCTGCTACGGGCTTATGCAAGAACCAATCTTACCTACACATCAAAACCACAACGATAGTTTGTCAAGTTGGTGATGTTTTAACCTTCGCAAGGACCGGGCGTAGCCACACTCGGTTCAACTAAAGTTGGAGAAACTGACACCCACTAGCCACCTTTGTGCAAAGCACGTCGGGAGAACCGGTCTCGCGTAAGCGTACGCGTAATGTCGGTCCGGGCCGCTTTGTCCAACAATACCGCCGAACCAAAGTATGACATGCTGGTAAGCAGTATGACTTATATCGCCCACAACTCACTTGTGTTCTACTCGTGCATATAACATCAACACATAAAACCTAGGCTCGGATGCCACTGTTGGGGAACGTAGTAATTTCAAAAAAATTCCTACGCACACGCAAGATCATGGTGATGCATAGCAACGAGAGGGGAGAGTTTTGTCTACGTACCCTCGTAGACCGACAGCAGAAGCGTTATGACAACGCGGTTGATGTAGTCGTACGTCTTCACGGCCCGACCGATCAAGCACCGAAACTACGACACCTCCGAGTTCTAGCACACGTTCTGCTCGATGACGATCCTCGGACTTCGATCCAGCAAAGTATCAGGGAAGAGTTCCGTCAGCACGACGGTGTGGTGATGATCTTGATGTTCTACCGTCGTAGGGCTTCGCCTAAGCACCGCTACAATATTATCGAGGAGTATGCTGGAGGGGGGCACCGCACACGGCTAAGAGAACGATCACGAAGATCAACTTGTGTGTCAAGGGGTGCCGCCTGCCCCCGTATATAAAGGAGCAAGGGGAGGAGGCCGGCCGGCCCTATGGTGCGCCAAGGAGGAGGAGTCCTCCTCCTAGTAGGAGTAGGACTCCCCTCTTTCCTACTCCTACTAGGAGGGCGAAAGGAAGGGGGAGAGGGAGAAGGAAAGGGGGGCGCCGCCCCCCCCCCTCTCCTAGTCCAATTCAGACCAAAGGGGGAGGGGGCGCGCGGTCCACCCTGGCCTTCCCTCTCTCTCTCCACTAAGGCCCATAAGGCCCATTACTTCCCCCGGGGGGGGGGGGTTCCGGTAACCCTCCGGCACTCCGATTTTCTCCGAAATCACCCGAAACACTTCCGGTGTCTGAATATAGTCGTCCAATATATCAATCTTTATGTCTCAACTATTTTGAGACTCCTCGTCATGTCCGTGATCACATCCGGGACTCCGAACTAACTTCGGTACATCAAAACTTATAAACTCATAATATAACTATCATCGAAACCTTAAGCGTGCGGACCCTACGGGTTCGAGAACAATGTAGACATGACTGAGACACGTCTCCAGTCAATAACCAATAGCAGAACCTGGATGCTCATATTGGCTCCCACATATTCTACGAAGATCTTTATCGGTCAGACCGCATAAGAACATACGGTGTTCCCTTTGTCATCGGTATGTTACTTGCCTGAGATTCGATCGTCGGTATCTGAATACCTAGTTCAATCTCGTTACCGGCAAGTCTCTTTACTCGTTCCGTAATACATCATCTTACAACTAACTCATTAGTTGCAATGCTTGCAAGGCTTATGTGATGTGCATTACCGAGAGGGCCCAGAGATACCTCTCCGACAATCGGAGTGACAAATCCTAATCTCGAAATACGCCAACCCAACATGTACCTTTGGAGACACCTGTAGAGCTCCTTTATAATCACCCAGTTACGTTGTGACGTTTGGTAGCACACAAAGTGTTCCTCCAGCAAAAGGGAGTTGCATAATCTCATAGTCATAGGAACATGTATAAGTCATGAAGAAAGCAATAGCAACATACTAAACGATCGGGTGCTAAGCTAATGGAATGGGTCATGTCAATCACATCATTCTTCTAATGATGTGATCCCGTTAATCAAATAACAACTCTTTTGTTTATGGTTAGGAAACATAACCATCTTCGATTAACGAGCTAGTCAAGTAGAGGCATACTAGTGACACTCTGTTTGTCTATGTATTCACACATGTATTATGTTTCCGGTTAATACAATTCTAGCATGAATAATAAACATTTATCATGATATAAGGAAATAAATAATAACTTTATTATTGCCTCTAGGGCATATTTCCTTCAAATGCCGCTACCCATCTAAACAACTTTGTTGATTTATGTGATATGCAAAAGAAGAAAGATGTGGATAATGATATTGTTAAATTGAAGCTATTTCCGTTTTCGCTTAGAGATCGTGCGAAAACTTGGTTCTCTTCTTTGCCCAAAAGTAGTATTGATTCATGGAATAAGTGCAAAGATGCTTTTATCTCTAAGTATTTTCCTCCCGCTAAGATCATCTCTCTTAGAAATGATATTATGAGCATTAAGCAACTTGATCATGAGCATGTTGCACAAGCTTGGGAGAGGATGAAATTAATGATACGTAATTTCCCTACACATGGTTTGAATTTATGGATGAATATACATAATTTTTATGCTGGATTGAATTTTTCTTCTAGAAATCTTTTAGATTCGGCCGTGGGAGGCACTTTTATGGAAATCACTTTAGGATAAGCTACTGAACTCCTAGATAATATTATGTTTAATGATTCTCAATGGCACACCGAAAGATCTACTAATAAAAAAGTCCCCATGCGATAGAAGAGATTGACGTTTTGAGTGGAAAGATGGATATGAAATTGTTTACTAATAAGAGTGCTTCTTCTGATCCTAATGATATGCCTTTGTCCACATTGGTTGAGAATAATAATGAATCTATGGATGTGAATTTTGTTGGTAGGAATTTTGTTGGTAACAACGTGTATAGAGGGAATTTTAATTCTAGTCTATTTCCTAGTAATTCCTCTAATAATTATGGTAATTCCTACAACAACTCTTATGGAAATTTTAATAAGATGCCCTCTGATTTTGAGACTAGTGTTAAAGAACTTATGAATTAGCAAAATAATTTCAATGCTTTGCTTGAGGAAAAATTGCTTAAGATTGTGAGTTGGCTAGGAACGTGGATATAATTTCTCTTGATGTTGATTCTTTGAAACTTAGATCTATTCCACCTAAGCATGATATCAATGAGTCTCTCAAAGCCATGATAATTTACATTGATGAGTGCAAAGAAAGAACCGCTAGGATGCATGCTAAAAAAGATTGTTTTGTGAAGGCGTGTTCTTCTAGTTTTCATGATAACAATGATGAAGATTTAAAAGTGATTGGTGTGTATCCTATTAAATCTTTGTTTGCCGATATTAATCTTAATAAAGATGGGACTGTAGATGAGTCAACTTTATTTAGAAGGCGTCCCAATGATTCAGAGTTTTTAGATCTTAATGCAAAAATTGGTAAAAGTGGGATTGAAGAGGTCAAAACTTTACATAGCAATGAACCCACTATTTTGGATTTCAAGGAATTTAATTATGATAATTGCTCTTTAATTTCATATTTCCTTGTTGCAATCCGTGCTAAATTCTCCTCATGCTTATGATCAAAATAAAGCTTTTACTAAACATATCGTTGATGCTTTAATGCAATCCCATAAAGAAGAGCTTGAATTAGAAGTTTCTATCCCTAGAAAACTTTATGATGAGTGGGAACCTACTATTAAGATTAATATTAAGGATCATGAATGCTATGCTTTATGTGATTTGGGTGCTAGTGTTTCCACGATTCCAAAAACTTTGTGTGATGTGTTAGGTTTCCGTGAATTTGATGATTGTTCTTTAAATTTGCATCTTGCGGATTCCACCATTAAGCAACCTATGGGAAGGATTAATGATGTTCTTATTGTTGCAAATAGGAATTATGTGCCCATAGATTTCATTGTTCTTGATATAGATTGCAATCCTACATGTCCTAATTTTCTTGGTAGACCTTTCCTTAGAACGATTGGTGCAATTATTGACATGAAAGAAGGAAATATTATATTCCAATTTCCGTTAAGGAAAGGTATGGAACACTTTACTATAAATAAAATTAAATTACCTTATGAATCTATTATGAGAGCCACAGATGGATTGCATACCAAAGATGACAATACCTAGATCTATTCTTGTTTTTATGCCTAGGTAGGGGCGTTAAACGATAGCACTTGTTGGGAGGCAACCCAATTTTATTTTTGTTTCTTGCTTTTTGTTCCTGTTTAGTAATAAATAAATCATCTAACCTCTGTTATGATTGTGTTTTTATGTTTTAATTAGTGTTTCTGCCAAGTAAAGCCTTTAGGATCTTCTTGGATGATTGTTATTTGATCTTGCTAAAAAAACAGAAAGTATGCGCTCACGAGAATAATTTTCATTTTAACCAGAGAGCGATAAAATACTGATTCTAACTGCAGTAGATAAATATACTAATTATTTAGGATGTCCTAATGTCTAGGATTTTTGGAGTTACAGAAGTATTCGAAACCTACAGATTACTACAGACTGTTCTGTTTTTGACAGATTCTGTTTTTTGTGTGTTGTTTTCTTATTTTGATGAATCTATGGCTAGTATCAGGGGGTATGAACCATAGAGAAGTTGGAATATAGTAGGTTTAACACCAATATAAATAAATAATGAGTTTATTACAATACCTTGATGTGGTGATTTGTTTTTTCTTATACTAGCGGAGCTCATGAGATTTTCTGTTGAGTTTTGTGTTGTGAAGTTTTCAAGTTTTTGGGTAAAGATTTGATGGATTTTGGAACAAGGAGTGGCAAGAGCCTAAGCTTGGGGATGCCCCAGAAGGCATCCCCTCTTTCGTCTTCATCTATCAGTAACTTTACTTGAGGCTATATTTTTATTCACCACATGATATGTGTTTTGCTTGGAGCGTCTTGTATGATTTGAGTCTTTGCTTTTTAGTTTACCACAATCATCCTTGCTGTACGCACCTTTTGGGAGAGACACACCTGAATCGGAATTTATTAGAATACTCTATGTGCTTCACTTATATCTTTTGAGCTAGATAATTTTGCTCTGGTGCTTCACTTGTATCTTTTTAGAGCACGGTGGTGGTTTTATTTTATAGAAATTATTGATATCTCATGCTTCAATTATATTATTTTGATAGTCTTTTAGAACAACATGGTAATTTTCTTTGGTTATGAAATTAGTCCTAATATGATAGGCATCCAAGATGGGTATAATAAAAACTTTCATATAGAGTGCATTAAATGTTATGAGAAGTTTGATCCTTGATAGTTGTTTTGAGGTATAAAGGTGGTAATATTAGAGTTGTGCTAGTTGAGTAATTAGGGAATTGAGAAATACTTGTGTTAAAGTTGGCAAGTCCCATAGCATGCATGTATGGTAAACGTTGTGTGACAAATTTGAAGCATGGGGTGTTCTTTGATTGCTTTCCTTATGAGTGGCGGTTGGGGACGAGCGATGGTCTTTTCCTACCAATCTATCCCGCTTGGAGCATGCGCGTAGTGCTTGGTTTTGATGACTTGTAGATTTTTGCAATAAGTATGTGAGTTCTTTATCACTAATGTTGAGTCCATGGATTATACGCACTCTCACCCTTCCATCATTGCTAGCCTCTTCGGTACCGTGCATTGCCCTTTCTCACCTCGAGAGTTGGTGCAAACTTCACCGGTGCATCCAAACCCCGTGATATGATATGATCTATCACACATAAACCTCCTTATATCTTCCTCAAAACAGCCACCATACCTACCTATTATGGCATTTCCATAGCCATTCTGAGATATATTGCCATGCAACTTTCCACCGTACCTTTTATTATGACACGCTCCATCATTGTCATATTGCCTCGCATGATCATGTAGTTGACATCATATTTGTGGCAAAGCCACCTTCATAATTCTGTCATACATGTCACTCTTGATTCATCACATATCCCGGTACACCGCCTGAGGCATTCATATAGAGTCATATTTTATTCTGAGTATCGAGTTGTAATTCTTGTGTTGTAGGTAGATAAAAGTGTGATGATTTTAATTATTAGAGCATTGTCCCATGTGAGGAAAGTTCTTCGAAAAAAAGAAAAGGCCATAAAAAAGAGAGGCCCAAAAAATTGAGAGAAAAAGAGAGAAGAGGCAATGTTACTATCCTTTTTCCATGCATGTGCTTCAAAGTAGCACCATGATCTTCATGATAGAGAGTCTTTTATGTTGTCACTTTCATATACTAGTGGGAATTTTTCATTATAGAACTTGGCTTGTATATTCCAACAATGGGCTTCCTCAAAATGCCCTAGGTTCTTTTCTTGAGCTTTCATATATTTATAGCTCTAGTGCATCCGTTGCATGGCAATACCTACTCCTTGCATTGACATCAATTGATGGGCATCTCCATAGCCCGTTGATTAGCCGCGTCAATGTGAGACTTTCTCCCTTTTTGTCTTCTCACACAACCTCCATCATCATATTCTATTCCACCCATAGTGCTATATCCATGGCTCGCGCTCATATATTGCTTAAAAGTTTGAAAAGACTAAAGTATGAAACAATTGCTTGGCTTGTCATCGGGGTTGTGCATGATGGGAGCATTTTGTGTGACGAAAATGAAGCATGACCAAACTATATGATTTTGTAGGGATAAGCTTTCTTTGGCTATGTTATTTTGATAAGACATGATTGCTTGGTTAGCATTGCTTGAAGTATTATTATTTTTATGTCAATATTAAACTTCTGTCTAGAATCTTTCGGATCTAAACATTCATGCCGCAATTAAGAGAAATACATTCAGAAATTATGTTAGGTAGCATTCCACATCAAAAATTTTGTTTTTATCATTTACCTACTCGAGGACGAGCAAGAACTTAGCTTGGGGATGCTTGATACGTATCAAACGTATCTATAATTTTTGATTGTTCCATGCTATTATATTATCTGTTTTGGATGTTTATGGGCTTTATTATGCCCTTTTATATTATTTTCGGGACTAACCTATTGACCGAAAGCCCAGTGCAAATTGCTGTTTTTTTGCCTATTTCAGTGTTTCGCAGAAAAGGAATATCAAACGGAATCCAAATGGAATGAAACCTTCGCGAGTATCTTTTTTGGAACGAACGCAATCCAGGAGACTTGGAGTGGACGTCAAGGAAGCAGCGAGACGGCCACGAGGTAGGGCGGCGCGCCCCCACCCTCGTGGGCCCCTCGCGGCTCCACCAACCTACTTCTTTCACCTATATATACTCTTATACCCTGAAAACATCGAGGGGAGCCACGAAACCACTTTTCCACCGCCGAAACCTTCTGTACCCGTGAGATCCCATCTGGGGACCTTTTCCGGTGATCTGCCGGAGGGGGATTCGATCACGGAGGGCTTCTACATCAACACCATAGCCTCTCCGATGATGTGAGTAGTTTACCACAGACCTTTGGGTCCATAGTTATTAGCTAGATGGCTTCTTCTCTCTCTTTCGATCTCAATACAAAGTTCTCCTCGATGTTATTGGAGATCTATTCCATGTAATTCTTTCTGCGGTGTGTTTGCAGAGATCCGATGAATTGTGGGTTTATGATTAAGATTATCTATGAACAATATTTGATTCTTCTCTAAATTCTTATATGCATGATTTGATATCTTTGCAAGTCTCTTCGAATTATCAGTTTGGTTTGGCCTACTAGATTGATCTTTCTTGCAATGGGAGAAGTGCTTAGCTTTGGGTTCAATCTTGCGGTGTCCTTTCCCAGTGACAGCAGGGGCAGCAAGGCACGTATTGTATTGTTGCCATCGAGGATAAAAAGATGGGGTTTATATCATATTGCTTGAGTTTATCCCTCTACATCATGTCATCTTGCCTAATGCGTTACTCCGTTCTTTTGAACTTAATACTCTAGATGCATGCTGGATAGCGGTCGATGTGTGGGCTAATAGTAGTAGATGCAGAATCGTTTCGGTCTACTTTGACATGGACGTGATGCCTATGTTGATGATCATGCCTAGATATCATCATAACTATGCACCTTCCTATCAATTGCTCGGCAGTAATTTGTTAACCCACCGTAATATATGCTATCTTAAGAGAAGCCACTAGTGAAACCTATGGCCCCGGGGTCTACTTTACATCATATAAGTTTCTGATCTACAATTTTAATTTGCAATCTTTACTTTTCAATCTATACAACAAAAATACCAAAAATATTTATCTTATTATCTCTATCAGATCTCACTTTCGTAAGTGACCGTGAAGGGATTGACAATGCCTTTTATCGCGTTGGTTGCGAGGTTCTTGTTTATTTGTGCAGGTACTAGGTGACTTGCATGTAGTCTCCTACTGGATTGATACCTTGGTTCTCAAAAACCGAGGGAAATACTTACGCTACTTTGCTGCATCACCCTTTCCTCTTCAAGGGAAAACCAACGCATGCTCAAGAGGTAGCACTATGTAAGATCTGAATTTATCACAAGCAAACACAACTGCTAGAAATTCTTTTCAGCAGTAGCATACTTTCTTTGAGCATTGTCTAAAGTTTTGTTAGCATAATGGATACCATTTAATTTCTTATCAACTCTTTATCCTAGAATAGCACCAACAACATAATCACTAGTACTAGACATAATTTGAAAAGGCAAGTTCCAATCAGGTTGTTGGACAATAGGTGCATATGTTAAAGCTTTCTTAAGTGTTTCAAAGGCTTCTACACAATCATCATAAAAAAACGGAACATCTTTTTGCAAGAGATTAATAAGAGGCCTATAAATTTTAGAGAAGTCTTTAATAAACCTCCTATAGAAACTAGCATGACCAGGGAAACTTCTTATACCTTTAATATCTTTAGGACATGGAATTTTCTCAATTGCATCGACTTTAGCTTTATCCACTTCAATACCTCATTCAAAATTTTATGCCCCAAGACAATACCTTCATTCACCATAAAGTGACACTTCCCCCAATTCAAGACAAGATTAGTTTGTTCACATCTCCACAAAACTCGATCAAGGTTGCTTAAGCAATCATCAAAAGAAGTTCCATAAACGGAAAAAATCATCCATGACAACCTCAACAATCTTTTCACATAAGTTGAGAATATGGCAGTCATACATATTTGAAAAGTGGCAGGTGCATTACATAAACCAAAAGGCATATGTCTATAAGCATAAGTTCCAAAAGGACAAGTAAAGGTCGTTTTCTCCTGGCCAGATTGTGATACAGGTATTTGAGAGAAACCAGAATATCCATCAAGAAAGAAAAAGTGTGTATCTTTAGACAGTCTTTCTAACATTTGATCAATAAAAGTTAAGGGGTAATGATCTTTTCTAGTGGATTTGTTTAATTTGCTAAAATAAATTACCTTCCTATAGCCAGTTACAATTCTTTGTGGAATAAGTTCATTTTTGTCATTAGGAACAACTGTAATGCCTCCTTTCTTAGGGACATAATGAATGAGACTTACTCATCTACTATCAGCTATGGGATAGAATGTACCCGCTTCCAGAAGCTTTAATATTTCAGTTCTTGCAACCTCTTCCATCTTAGGATTTATCATCAGGCTCCATATTAATTTTGTGCTGGCATAGAGTGGGACTAATGCCCTTAAGATCATCAAGAGTATATCCAATAGAAGCATGGTGTCGGTGTCAAAACCGGCAGATCTCGGGAAGGGGGTCCCGAACTGTGCGTGTAAGGATCAAAGGTAACAGGAGACAGGGACACGGTGTTTACCCAGGTTTGGGCCCTCTTGACGAAGGTAATACCCTATGTCCTGCTTGATTGACTTTGATGAGTATAGGGGTTACAAGAGTTGATCTACCACGAGATCATAATGGCTAAACCCTAGATGTCTAGCCTATATGATTATGATTGCCTCTACAGACTAAACCCTCTGGTTTATATAGACACCGGAGGGGGCTAGGGTTGTATAGAGTCGGTTTACAAAGAAAGGGATCTTCATATCCATACGCCAAGCTTGCCTTCCACGCCAAGGAGAGTCCCATCCGGATACGAGGGAAAGCCTTCTATCTTGTATCTTTGCAGCCCATTAGTTCGGCCCATGTTACATAGCCCGGACGCCCAAGGACCCCCCCCCCTAATCCAGGACTCCCTCAGTAGCCTCTGAACCAGGCTTCAATGACGATGTATCCGGCGCGCAGATTGTCTTCGGCATTGCAAGGCGGGTTCCTTCCCCGAATATTTTAATGTAGTTGATCAACAAGAAATATGTCCAGATCTGTTTAACAAGTTAACCCTCCAACCATAAAAGCATAATACTTGAAATAAGATATATCCATCGACAACTTTTTCCAGCGAAATGTCACGCTTAACTCTGCTATCATTTTGAATCATTTTTGGGCCTCCCGCCTCGCGTTTCAACATGCGACTCCTATCGACACGTCTTGTCAAAGCAGAGATCGTGTCCCCTTATCGCGGGATTCTCATCAATATGAGGTTTGGTAATCTAACTGTGTCGTTCGCACGACCCCTTGGAAATAGGTGAGTTTTAGGGCTCAAGGGACGGGGGACACTTGATATTCGCAGTCCATATAAGTGGATAGAATCCAACTCTTCCACCCCGCACCTCATTCTCTCTCTCTGCCTCCCCATCCTCGAGCTCCAGCGCCCAAGTTCCAAGCTTCCCCCCTCCGCAACTCCTCCTACCATGGCCGGTTCTCAGGGCAAGTGGATGGCTTCCTCCGTCACGGAGGAGAATATCAAGGAGCTGCGTGAGGCACGGTATCTAACCGCGGAAATCAAGCACAGGTTTCCCGATCCGGCGTAGGTCATCCCTACTCCGGAGCCCGGCGAGAGGGTGGTGTTCATCCCCCACTTCCTTTGCGGACTCGGATTAGCCCTCCACCTCTTTGTGAGGGGTCTCATGTTCTACTACGGGCTAGATTTTCATGATCTGGCCCCAAATTCATCCCTCCACATCTCAGCGTTCATCGTCATGTGTGAGGCCTTCCTCCGTGTCCCTCCACATTTCGGCTTATGGCTCAAGATTTTCAACATGAAGCCAAAGGTGGTCGATGGGCAACACGCGGACTGCGGTGGTGCAATGGTGAGCAAGATCCCCAAAGTCAACTGGCCAAAGGGAGTCTTTGTGGACACCGTCAGGATATGGCAATAGGAATGGTTCTATATCACAGAACACTGCAGCTCTTAGTGGGTAGCTGCTCCATCCTGTAGATCTGGAACCCCGCTAAGGCTCACATCCTGGACCGACAAGGGTCCAGACTGGGGGTCGGTCAATGAGGTGCTGCTGCTGCAGAAGCGCGTCCAAGGCATGATAGCGAGGGAGATTAGCCTCACTGATGTGATCCAAGTGATGTTGATCCGCCGAGCACTTCCCTGCCAGCGGCGGTCCTTCAGGATGTGGGAGTTCAATCCGGAAGGGCCGCGGTCCCTGCAATGGTTCTATGGCACAACACATAAGGGGATCCAGAAGTTGCTTTTCAAGAAGCAGAAGTCGTGGCCAAAGTCATCGGACGACACCAGCCTCGACTGCAATCATCCAGCCTCCGAGGTAAATTCTGAAACCCCCAAACACCAATTGGTGCGTCCTTCCTAAGGAGAAGTATTGAATAGTCCTTCTGCAAACAGGTCTGGACCAAAAAGGCGGAGCAGATCCGGTGTCCGGCTCCGCTCCCCGAAAACCTACCCAATCCTCTACTAATGAGGATGCTGGTCTCAGCGCCATACCAGGCGTCGGTAAAGAAGGACAAGAAGAAGAAGAAGAAGAAGAAAGAGGAGGGTGCTTCAGACGCAGTGTTCGGAGAAGCTGATGCCCAGTCCTCTCACGAGGGCGACGACGACGAGGAGGAGGAGGAGGAAGAAGAAGATCCTCCCCGCAAGGGCAAGAAGAGGGCGGCCTCCAAAGACTTAGAGGCCAAAGCATCCAAGAGGACAAGATTACCCTCTCAGATGACTTGGAATCAGACGCCGAGGCCCTCCCGAAACACCGTCGCCGGACCAAGCCCCAAGCCGACTCGTAAGTAGTCCGGGTTTTTTCTTCACATACATCCAATCTCTATGGACTGTTATGATAACTCTAAGTTCTATTTTTTTAGTCCGGCCGACAGTCTCCCCCAGCAATCCTCATCCTCGGGGGATCTGCCACCGGAGATGATGGAGAGCGAATCGCCTCCCCTAGCTTCCACGCTGCCTAGGGCAGATGACACCGAGGTGTCATCACATAGGCCTTCCTCGGGCCTCGAAGAGATGCGAGGGGGTGCGACTTAACGGCACCGGAGGGCAACACCTCGGCTACCGAAGGGCTGGGGGGGTACAACCCCCACGGAGACCGGCGATAGAGGGCCCGGTCAATCCGACCCACAACCGCATACTACTCCGGAGACCCATACGGCTTCGGAGTCTAGTGAGCGACCCCCTGTAGGGGAAGGGGGAGTGGCGTCCTCTGTTAATCCAGAGGCGCCGAATACCACGGCGGACATCCTACAAAGTGCATCCGTCCTGGATGAGCACTGCATCCTGATGGGTACGGTGGCTGAGAAGATTCAGTCCACCAAGAGCGGGCTGAATGAAGCCTTCTCCAGCCTGCTAGCAAGCTTTGAGGTACACAATGTAATATTTTTGATCATTTTTATGAGAAATATGCATGTATATAGACAGTAGCCCCTGAGACTCTGTTCGGTTGTTTGTAAGAAAAGCGAGCGGAGGATCTATAGTCAGTTGTCAGGTGGTAACATGCTATTTTATTTGGATTAAAACATGCCTCCCTGTTAGCAGCGACTGTCCAGTCAGCAGAAATTTCCGAACTCAAACGGAAACTAGAGTGAGCTGATGAGGATCTAGTCCTTGTTAACAAGCGGCCCGACCAGGCGCAAGGTACGAAATACTCTTATTTTATGCCTATTTATGTCCCTATTTTATGGGATTTCCAGAGCTGCAATGTGTGTGTTTGTGTAGATGGTGCTGCCGTGGTTGAAACCCTCAGGGGCGAGCTTACCCAAGCCAAGGAGAAAGCTAGGGTAAGCAAGGTGGCCGCTGATAAAGTGGCTGCGGATTTAACGGCCGAACAGGCCGCTCGACACCGTTTTGAGGAACGGGTGACCGAGGTGGAGCAAAAGCTCAAGGACATCGCCCGCAAGTGCGAGTCCTTAGAACATGAAAATAAGGCGAAGGGGACCGAACTCGCCAAGGCCCTTCAAGATGCCAAGGAGGCGCGGTGTGAGTCCCGCACGGTGTGCGAGGAAATCTGTCAAGAAGGACAGATAGCGGCCAGTAAGCCCTTTCCGTTATAGGCTAAATTTGGGGATCGGGGGTATGCCATGCTTAATCGACTATGGAGTTCTCCAAACTGAAAGTGCTAGTGATCGACTAGAGGGGGGGTGAATAGGCGATTTTTATGAAAGTCTTCAAACATGTAATTTTCGAAGACAAACGATAGAAATAAACCTATTACCATGCAGCGGAAGGTAGATTACACTAGGCAAACCATAGTCAAGTATTCAATGAAGTGAAAGCACAATGACTAATAGCAGCTAGGCAGTAAGGATCAGGTAGGAATATATTGTGAAGCCAATCAGAACAAGTAATCACTCAGTGAAGCCAAATGGTGATGCAATCGTACAATGACTTCACAAGGACCAATAGTAAGTAAAGGGAAGGGAAGGAAGAAACCAGTGACTCGTTGAAGACAATGATTTGTTGGACCAGTTCCAGTTGCTGTGACAACTGTACGTCTGGTTAGGGAGGCTGAGATTCAACTCAGAAGACCTCGTCTTCACCTTATTCCCCTTGAGCTAAGGACACCCAGTCCTCGCCCAATCACTCTGGTAAGTCTTCAAGGTAGACTTCCAAACCTTCACAGACTTCGTTCACCGGCAATCCACAATGACTCTTGGATGCTCAGAACGCGACGCCTAACCGGCTGGAGGATTCACAGTCCTCAAGTGTAATAAGTCTTCAGATCACACAGACAGGAAGACTTAAGTGATGCCTAACACTCTTTGGCTCTGGGTGGTTAGGGCTTTATCCTCTCAAGGAATTCTCTCTCAAAGGCTTCAAGGTGGGTTGCTCTCAAACGACAAAAGCCATGCTTTAACTCTGAGGAGCCAACCGTTTATGGTTGTAGGGGGTGGGCTATTTATAGCCACTGGGCAACCCGACCTTATTTGTCCGAAATGACCCTGGGTCACTAAGGAACTGACACGTGTTCCAACGGTCAGATTTCAAACACACATGGCAACTTTACTTGGGCTACAAGCAAAGCTGACTTATCCAACTCTGGACAAGATTTGCTCTCAAAGTCTTCACTCGAAGACATAGGATTTTGGTTAAGCATCACTTCAGTCATTCTGACTGGTTCTCTTGGACCCTACTTAACAGTACGGTGGTTCCTATGACTCAACAAAGAAAAACACAGAATGACGAAACTGCTAAGTCTTCGCGCTCCATAGTCTTCACGCGATATCTTCTCTTGTCATAGTCTTCAATGTGAATGTCTTCACATACCACCTTTGACTTCAATGTCTTCATACATTTTTACGGGTCATCTCTGGTAGGAAAACCGAATCAATGAGGGACTTCTACTTGTGTTATCCTGCAATTCTCACAAACACATTAGTCCCTCAACTAGGTTTGTTGTCAATACTCCAAAACCAACTAGGGGTGGCACTAGATGGACTTACAATCTCCCCCTTTTTGGTGATTGATGACAAACTAGTTGAAGTTTTCAACGGGGAATATACTATGTGAAATTGTAAAGGATAGGGAATTGTCTTCATAAGTTGCAAGGGCTCCCCCTAAAGATGTGCATATAAGTAATTTGCTTTTGGAATGCAAATGCACATGGCAGGTTGTACTTGTGGAGATCCTCTTCAACTTATGATGACAATTCATCATGCATGAAAAGTATGTGAAGATAATGACATGCATAATGAAAAATGGACGTCTGCAAAATGATCTAAGTGCGGAATTTATCGTCGCACATGCGGAATTTATCATCGCATCACAGAATAGCAAATAAGTAGCAGACGACCATCGAGTTTAAGTGTTACAACTCAAAGAACCAAATGTATCAAAATGAGAGATGTAAACACTAGGCAAAACATAAAGCAACCGCCCATATGGACCCGCTTGAAGACTATCAAACTCATATGCTTCTCCCCCTTTTGTCAGTAAGGACCAAAAAGGTTTGAAGACATAGAGCATCTACTCGTTCCCATGAGGAGTAGGTGAAGCAGCAAGGTCGTCGGTGTTGTTCGGTGGTGCAGACGAACTCGGGGCAGTGTCGATGCATGCAGAAGTAGTGAGCGGTGAAGTGGCATCGTCTTCGTCCTCGATCACTCTGGCATTCACAGTTGCCGCGGAGGAAGAGAACTCAGAGTCTTCATGAGACGGAGTTCGTCGCAGCACAATCCTTCTTGGAGGTGTGGAGTCAAACTTGAAACATTCAGAGAAGCCATCCTCTTGAAGATCATCCTCAAAACACATAAGCGTCAGCCCTTTCCATGTACGCCGACAGGTTTCATGGGCAACAAAGGCATTCTTGGTGGCAAGATTGCGAATGCGGTTGACATCCACCAAGAGGCTTTGCATTTGGCGCTTCAGCCAGTCATGATGCCTATCCTGTTTTTGATGAAGGGCAACCAGAAGCTCTCGGTCATTGAGAACACGAGATCGCTTCTTGGGCCGTTGGGCAATAGTGCTTTCAGTGGCTTCAGTGAGGGAACGATGAGGTGCACGTGTAGTACCAGCCAGAGGATAAACACGAGTGACTGCTTCAACTCCTTCAATGTTTTGAGAGAAACTTTGATGCTCAGCATTCAGAAGACTAAGAGGCTCCTTGGCAGGCTCTAGATAGATGGCTTCAATGGACATATCAACGTCAGGCAGAAAGATCCGACGATGGCGAGCAGAGGGCTGATATGAGACAACTGAGTGTAGTTTGATCAGCCGCATTATCCATGGAGCGTAAAACTTCAAGCCAAAAAGATCAGATCCTGATGCAGCAAGTTGGCAGATGAAGAAGTCTTGTGCATTGAAGCATTTGCCGTGAAGAATATAAAAGACCAAAGTCTTCATTGCACCTTCCAGCTTTGCATGCGGAGAATGTCCTTTGATGGGCTAGAGAGTTTGCCTGATAATGTGATAGATAGTGCGTGGGAGATACTCATGGTCTTCAACAAAGAACTCCTTAGGATATGTAGCATCTGGAGGCAAAGGCTTCATCATGCTAAGCGTCTGACTCATGTTCGGTTCAGGCTTCTGAAAGATGCTCTCTATAGCTGCACTGTGAAGCTAACAACCAGGTTCATAAAGATCTCCATGAGTGGGCAGACCAGTGAGCTCAATGATATCAAAGGCTTTGGCTTCGTGATGAACATTGCCGGTCATCCACTCAAGGACCCAAGTCTTCAGATCTCTGTTGTAGCCACGAATGAGAAGAGTGGCATAGAATTGGAGCAGCAACTCTTCGTTCCAGTGCTCTTGGTCGGTGACGAAAGGCAACAATCTGGACTCTTTGAAGCAATCCAAAGCTTCTTCCAAGTAGGGCAGACCAGTTATGGCTTCGGTGTCAAGACACATATGAGGGAAAATGCGACCTTGATTGTACAGAATGCATGAGTAATAACTTCGCTGCGGATAGCTCCAGAACCGATCAGAAGAAGGTGTTGTCTGCTTTGAAGCCGTTGACATTAAAGGATCTGGGCGCTGATGCAGGACCTGGAAACCTGGGCAACCTTGGCATTGGCTTCTGTACCTGAGGCTTGTGCTCAACGTGATAGTCAAACTGAGGACCAGCAGCAGGCGCAGGAACAGGAGCAGTAGCATCATTGGCTTCACTGACTTCTAGCACATTGGTTGGTGCAGGCTCCACATTTGCTTCAGCCATGACAACGTCATTGGCTTCATTTGTGTTGGTGGTGGCAGCCTCAAGATTCTCAACCTCCACTTGATGAGCTGGAGGGTCGGGCACAGACACGTTCTCCTCGAGAACAGCTTCTTCAGTAATGGGGGGAGTAGGGACATGTTCTTCTTCTCGTGTGTCGTCGGCTGATGCAGCCGGAATGTCTTCAGCAGCTTTAGCCTCAGACTCGGAGACATTCACAGTAGGAGTGGCATCTGGAAACACTTGATGTGCAACAGATTGGTGGGGAACTTCTCCTTCTGGAACGCTCGAAAGAGGGACTTGAGACCTTGGTCCTTTGCGAAGCCTGTGTAACGCTGGCGACGCCTCTGGAGACGGAGTTGGCTGGGCCTCAAAGTCATCTTCTTCTGCTTGCCGGGGTAGTGTGACTTGTTGTTGTGGGTGATCAGCCCATGATGCATCCTGAGCAATTGGCGTCAGAGGACGACCAATGCTGATGAGTTCGCTGTGCGTAAGCACAGGCGATGATACCAAGTTGTGCTCGATCTGAGGAAGAACTACATCATCTTCAACATTGTCATGGTGACCAATGTCTTTAGCAGCGGTGGGATCAGCTGCTGGAATGTCTTCAACTTCATGAGCCTCTGTGGAAGCAGGCTCATGGACAGTCAGTTGGCGCTCTTGATGTTCAGCTGTAGGGCGAACCATGGAGATAGGTTCAAAAACTAAGGGCTCTGTGGGAGCAGCCTGATCCTTCTTGGTCTTGCGCTTCTTCTGGGAGGGAGCAGCATCAGAGGCTTCAGGATGTTTCCTCTTTCTCGCTTCAGCCTCAGCAGTCCTCGTCTTCTTCAGTTCTGAAGCGGTTGACCTGACCTTTGGCTTCGAGCCAGTCATGCTGGCTGGGAAGACAATGGGATGTGCTTCCTGCCTTGGTGCTTCGGGTTCAGCCACAACTGCCTTCTTCTTCTTCTTCTTCTTTGCAGCCAGCCTGGGATCGATGCCAGGACGACCAAGGGCCTTGCGCTTCTCAGCCTCATTGTAGGCTTGCACACACTTGTCAGCCAGGCTCTTCATGCGCTCACGAGAACCTTGAGCTTCTTCACGCTTCTTGAGAAAGGCTTCTTTGAGTTCGTGCAGCATGATCTTGAAATTTTTGACCTCTTGCACGCTGAGCTTGGCCATGTGCTTCTTGAACTGAGCTTTCTCAAAGTCGATCTTTTGCTTCAGTTTAACGATGCGCTGAGCTAGAGCTAGCTCTGAAGCAATGGCGTCATGGAAGGTGACACTGAGGCCAATTGGAAGTTGCAGATCTTCAAAGCTGAGGTTGGGCGTGTCAAACCACTCATCAATGAAGTTGTGGATGATTGCCACGTCAAAGAGAGGCAAATCATTGAAGATTTCTGCTTCTTCTTTGCTCTTGATCAGTTGCTCAAGTGCGTCATCTGCAAGATCTTCATCGCTGGACAGATCAATGGCATCGTTGCGCAGAATACCAGTAGCAGTCAGTTCTTGGCTGGTGTGTTGCAAAGGCATCTTTACTCTTGAGGGCTTGGAGATGCGTGACAAATCTTCAGACTGCACATTGTCTTCAGGAGGTGCAGTAGCCAGTGGCTTCGCCCGTGAGATTTTTGGTGCTGAGGCAGGCATTGAAGCTTTAGGCTTCTTCAGTTTCTGTGGCTTCGGCGGTGCAGGCGCTTCATCAAATTCAGCGTCATCTGCAGGCTCATCCAGGGCTATCCCTTGAACCATGATATGAGTGATGAGACCTTCCAGGTTGTAGAAGGGCCCAACAAGATTGGGTTCAGCTTCGCGGGTGCCATCGGCACGGGGAGCAGAAGGGCCAGGGTTGAAGTCTAGTCCCAATGACTTCTTGTTTTGCTTAGACGAATTCTTGGCAAATTGGAAGTTGCATTTGAACAGATTGTCATCACGACACCATAGCAATGACGATGGGTGAGCATCCGCAGGCTGTGGTCCACGGACCATGCAGGGATAGAAGCCTTGTTCAATGGCTTCATCTCTGGACCTGGGTTGAAGATTTCTGTATAGGATGTCTCCCCAAGGTCGCTTGATGGCATTTTTCTCAGCATATTCCTGGGTCACAAACCGGTACTTGAACCATTGTTCTGCCCAATATCTTCGAATCCATTGGATTCGGGTCTTGCGCTGATTGTAATCCTCTTCAGGATCTATCTTCTAAAGCTCTGAGAGGTCATCAGGCAAATCTCTTGACATTCCCCCACGTTGCTGTCTGCCACCCTTCCTTACTGATTTCTCTGCAGCCATGAACTTCAAACTGAATGGCTTCAACACGTTCAAAGGTTTCAAAGGCTTTCGCTTGCTGGACAAATAGGAACTGGCTTCGGGAGAATTTATATGATGCTGTAAGAATTCCGCAAATGGATGCAGACTATGAGAACCAAGGGATTCTCCCACGGACATGTACCTGTGACAGCATTAAGGTGCGAGGGAAGGGGAAGAGGTCATATGCATTCTCAGAAGATTTTGAAGATAAATCAGTTTAGAAGACTTGACCTCATCGTGCGAAGACATTCACTCATAGATAAGGAGTTGGTTCCAGATTTGTACGAATCCACAGATCAGTACAAGTGAGGAATCTAACTACTTTGTGAAGCATAAGTGAACATACTAGGCATATTATGAGATGCAGTATGAAATAGATCCAACTTGTGTGAACAGAAACTGCTTGTGGTAGAAAGTGATGAATCTATAGGATCAAAGGGGCCATAAAAAGGAAGTTTTATTTACCACACAAAGAACTGCTAGACGGAGTGGAAGAGGAGGCCGAGTAGTTCGATCGTCCATGCCCTAACTTGGCGACAGAGGACATCTACGGTGATGGCGGAGAAGACGATGTCCGCGGCCGACGTGAAGACGGCGTCAGAGAGGTCGTGGCAGCTTAGAGCTTCGTCGCCGGCGTCGTTGAGGGCTAGCGGTTGTCGCGACCCGATCCGAATGGATCAAGCGCTCTGTGCTCAGGTGTCATCCCTGGATCAGTAATGCTGACACCACACAGTACATCAAAGGATTTATAGCAGAGTGGCAATCACACACTTATTACATCGTTGTCTCAAAGAGAACTTATTACAATAAACATGGCTTAAGGCCATCTAATAACGATAACAGCGGAAGACTCGGAAGATAAATGGGTCCATCAACTCCAACGGCATCACTGAGTATAGAACCACGACCTAAAACACCTTACTCGTTGTCTGAAAAGTCTGCAACATGAAAGTTGCAGCCCGAAAACGGGTCAGCACATGGAATATGCTGGCAAAGTAACACATAGAGAGTAATGGAATGAAACAGCTATACTATATGCATATATGGCTGGTGGAAAGCTCTATTGTTACAATTTTGCATAAAGCCAATTTTTCCCTACTGCAAAGGAATAAATTTATTTAACTATCATGGTAGTTGTTAAACATCGAGAATGGTTGACAGCATTCCAATCCCAATTAAGTGAACAATTAAACCCAACAATATTAATTAGAAGTAACATGATGAGATTCACATGATATTCAAGTACTAGATACTCAAGTTGTCCATAACCGGGGACACGGCTAATCATGATTAGTTTGTACACTCTGCAGAGGTTTGCGCACTTTTCCCCACAAGAGTCGATCGCCTCCATTTGGTTTCTCGCACTGTAGGGTGTTTGAGAAGACGGATGACCGAGACACAGTCTTTCAGAAGCGCTAGCACCTTACATGTGGGTAGACCGGTACACCTACTTTCCCCTACATCTGCTAGTCTACCCGTAAGAGTTTGCACGACTTAGTCAACTATGCCAGAGCCCATAATGGCTTGTGGCTGCACACGGAAGTTTCTAGCATGAAAGATCT
The DNA here is from genome assembly GCF_003073215.2 of Triticum urartu. Classification (NCBI taxonomy): domain Eukaryota; kingdom Viridiplantae; phylum Streptophyta; class Magnoliopsida; order Poales; family Poaceae; genus Triticum; species Triticum urartu. The sequence goes on from NC_053026.1 coordinate 446,051,686, forward strand.
TATGATCCCTTTGAGCCTGGGTGGCGGTCCGAAATAAAAACAGGCAAGTCCTGATAGACATCAGGTGCCTCAATCCACCCAGATGTGTGTTTAAGTTGCCACCTTAGATAAACCATTAAAATTATCAACTCACATCTGTCATGGATATCACTCACCCAATCCACGTCTACTAGCATAGCATGGCATAAATAGCAAACGTAGAAGTAACTCCCAAAGGTTTGATAATAATACAGGTAATAGGTACTACCTCATCTACTTCCCATCCCACAATTTAATTAGATCCTAATCATGCAATGTGTGAGGATTGATCTAATGCAATAAAACATGGGTTGTAGAACAGGTATGATCAAAGTGTTACTTGCCTTGCTGAGAATCCGCGAGTCCTAGGGTTTCGAAGTAACAAGCGGCGCAATCCGGGTGATCTAGCGCAGACAAACAACAAGCATACAATAAGTACTCATCTAATGCACAGGTAAAACTCGAACAAGAGAACGAACCAGAAAGTTCAATTTAAGAACTCTGGTTGCGAACAAAGAAACGGAAAACAAACGGCGGAAGAAAACAACTCGGTTCTAGCAAGTTAAATCTTGGTCAAATTTTACCGGGGCAAAAACTTGTTTAAGTTGATTAGACGGAACGGCGGTTTCGAAACGAAACTCCAGGCGCTTAGATCACCTGATTCTGATAAACGAGCGAGAAGAAAGACTAGAACGAAGATCGGATCTGAGATCACGATCGCGGAATAAAACCGACGAGAAAGAAAACGAAGAGCGGTTAAACGAACGGACGTCGTTAACCGGGAAAGAATCGGTGATCACGTTCGTTGAGACGAACGGTCCGAAAGAAGAACGAAAACCGATCTAGGGTTTTCGGAAAAGAAACGGAAAACCGATCTAGGGTTTCGGAAGAAAACCAAAACAAAAACCGGAAGGAAAAGAAAAGAAACGGGACGGTTCTTTTAAGAAAAACTGGACCGGGGAAAAAAGAGAGGCGCTGCTACCTCGGGAGGCAGGCTCCGGGCGGCGGCGGCGGCTTAGGCGCGGGGCGGCGCGGCTAAGGCAGCGGCTAAGGGCTGCGCGCTGTTGCTTAGGAGGAGAGAGGCTTGGGGTTTTGATGTGAGGAGAGGGGGGGGGTTGGGTATTTATATAGGAGGGGGGCTAGAGACTTGGTGAAGGGGCAAGGGGCAAGGGCGGCGGCGGCCTGGAGTCCTTCCAGGACTCGGGCGAGGCTGGCGGCTGGCGCTGGCGCGCAGGGCGGCTGGCGGCTGGGCCCTTGGCCCAGGCGGGGCGCTGCTCCTTTTTTTTTAAATAGTTCCGTGCGCAGAAAAACAAAGAAAAGAAAAACTAAACGAACTCCAAAATTTCTAAAGTAAATTTTCCCCGACTCGTGACAACGAGTCGAACAAAATGAACTTTACTCCGGGCCTAAAATGCAATTTTTGAAAACGCGCATTTTTCCCTATCCAAAGAAAACAAACAAACTCCGGCAAAATCAAATTTTGATTTATTCATTAAATCTTCATTTTTCCTAAATTTGGGAAAGTCATATTATTCCCTCTCTCATATTTTTGATGTTGGAAAAATAATTGAAGATGAAATAAATAAATCAAATGATCCTCTTTTCAAATTTGAGAAAACTCTCAAATATGAAAATAACGAAATCTCCAACTCTCTCCGAAAGTCCTTGAGTTGCGTGAAATTTCTAGGATCGACCAAAATGCAAGAAAATATGATATGCATGATGATCTAATGTATAACATTCCAGATTGCAAATTTGGGATGTTACAGCGGTGGCGCTAGGGTTCGTGCGAGAGCGGAAGAAAGGATAATGACTATGGTGAGGTGTGTATTTATAGGGATAGGGACGGCACAGTGTTATTACACAGGTGCCCCTGGCGATTCACATCTGAAGGACACGTGGCCATCATGCAACATATCGGAGGTTGTTCCACGGTCCCACGCACGCCTGGATTGTCGGGTGGTCATTCCCACTTCTCCGGTTTTCAGGTGAAGGAATTAGCATTGAAAGCGGACTTAATGTTTGTCTCTGTATCTTCTGTTGACAAGGACGCAGAGAAGACATTCGACAGTTTCAAGAGAATGCATATGATTTGGAGAGATAGAGTTTGAGATAGAAAGCATAGAGAGGTTAGGGTCCGATCACATTCACTTAGTTCAAAAGATTCAACAAGAAGACATAGCTATAAGTGAATGTTGTAGAGGACAGAACACTAGTATATATATATATATAATCAACATAGTGAAGATAATCATGAAGACAGGTTTAGATTGAAGCCAACCAAATGTGAAGACATAGCAAATGCAACGCATGGGTGCAACACTTCAAACAGAAGAATTTGGTGGTGGTGTTACCTACCATATAGGAAGTATTAGACCCAGACACAGCGCACAATTATCGTGGTGCTCCAAAGTCAAATTCCACATTAATGTATTCACACTTAGAATGTATGACTTCATTGATTGAAGATATACTTTACTTCGTGTATTGCACATCTAGGTCATCAATATGCATAAGTGTTAGGATGTGTGCCTGATCACAGGACATTTGAGGATTCCAAGATATTTAGCTCACACCGTAACTTGCAAAATCTCTTCTCATCCAAGGGCTTGGTGAATATATCTGCCAATTGCTCTTCAGTGTTGACGTGTATGATATCAATATCTTCCTTCGCAACATGATCTCTGAGAAAGTGATGACGAATTTCAATGTGCTTTGTCTTTGAGTGCTGAACTGGGTTGTTGGCAATCTTGATGGCGCTTTCGTTGTCGTAGTAGAGTGGCACTTGCTTCAGATGAATGCCATAGTCTTTGAGTGTTTGCTTCATCCACAGAAGCTGAGCGCAGCAAGATCCAGCAGCAATGTATTCAGATTCAGTAGTGGAAAGAGATACACATTTCTGCTTCTTTGAAGACCAACATACAAGTGATCGTCCCAGAAAATGACATGTGCCTGATGTAGACTTGCGATCCACCTTGTCACGAGCATAATCAGCATCCGAGAATCCAACCAGATCAAACTCTGAGCCCTTTGGATACCATAATCCTAGAGTTGGGGTGTGAGCCAAATATCGAAGAATTCGCTTCACAGCTAAGTGATGCGACTCCTTTGGTGCCGCTTGGGATCGAGCACACATGCAAACACTAAGCATAATATCTGGCCTAGATGCACATAGATAAAGTAAATAACCAATCATGGAGCAGTATACCTTTTGATCGAACTCTTTACCATTGTCGTCGGGACCCAGATGATGTTTGGCTGGCATTGGCGTCGTGAAGCCTTTGCAGTCTTGCATACCGAACTTCTTCAGGCAATCTTTGAGATACTTCTCTTGAGATATGAAGATGCCATTGCGTTGCTGTCGTATTTGAAGACTGAGGAAGAACTTCAGCTCTCCCATCATGGACATCTGATATTGCTCTTGCATCATATATCCAAACTCTTCACTATACTTCTGATTGGTGCAGCCGAAGATAATGTCATCCACATATATTTGGCACACAAACAGTTCACCATCATATGTCTTCGTGAAGAGAGTGGGGTCGAGGGAACCAAGTATGAAGCCTTTGCTCTTCAGGAAGTATTTGAGTGTGTCATACCAAGCCCGAGGGGCTTGTTTGAGGCCATACAGTGCCTTGTTGAGCTTGTATACCATGTCAGGATGTTTTGGATCTTCAAAGCCAGGCGGTTGTGCAACATACACTTCTTCTTCAATCTTGCCATTGAGAAAAGCGCTCTTCACATCCATTTGATATAGAAGTATGTTATGATGATTTGCATAGGCCAGCAGTATGCGTATGGCTTCAAGTCGAGCCACAGGAGCAAATATTTCATCGAAGTCAATGCCTTCCACTTGAGTATATCCTTGAGCAACGAGATGAGCTTTGTTTCTGACAACTTGACCATGCTCATCTTGCTTGATGCGGTATATCCATTTGGTGCCTATTATATTGTGCTTCCGAGGATCAGGACGCTTAACCAGTTCCCATACATTATTCAACTCAAACTGTTGAAGCTCTTCTTGCATAGCTTGAATCCATTCAGGTTCCATGAAGGCTTCTTCAACTTTCTTGGTTCTGTTATTGAGACGAATGCGAAGTGCCCACAGAAATTTGCTAGCTGAGTTGCCCTTGAACGAGTGAGCGGACCGGGTGCATTGATGCTATCAATTATTCTCTCAATCTGCACTTCATTGGCAACACGAGGATGTACAGGGCGAAGATTTTGCTCTTGTTGATCATTATCATTGTTAGAGGAATTGTCTTGGGGCTGAGCATTGTCTTCAGGTTGATCAGGTGCAGAGATGATAAGTTCCTCTTCAGGTTGAGCTTCAGAGGGTATGATTTCTCCAGTTTCCATTAGTTTGATTGATTCACTGGATGGAACTTCATCTAGCACATTTGGCAGGTGCTCTCTTTGTGAACCGTTAGTCTCATCAAACCGCACATCCACTGTTTCAACCACTTTATAATGAAAGAGATTGAAGACTCTGTAGGAGTGTGAATCCTTTCCATATCCAAGCATAAAACCCTCATGTGCTTTTGGTGCAAATTTTGAAGTGTGATGTGGATCCTTGATCCAGCACCTGGCGCCAAATACTCTGAAGTAACTGACATTTGGCTTCTTGCCAGTAAGGAGCTCATAAGATGTCTTGTTCAGAAGCTTGTGAATATAAACACGATTGATTGTATGGCATGCAGTGTCAATTGCTCCAGGCCAGAATTTTCTTGGAGTCTTGTATTCATCAAGCATCGTTTGGGCCATCTCAATGAGTGTTCTGTTCTTGCATTCGACGACACCATTCTGCTGTGGCATGTACGGAGCTGAGAATTCATGTGTGATGCCCAAACTATCAAGATATGTATCAAGGCCAGTGTTCTTGAATTCAGTGCCATTGTCACTTCTAATGTGCTTTATCTTGGCGCCATAGTTGTTCATTGCTCGATTGGCGAAGCGTCTGAAGACATCCTGCACGTCAATCTTGTAGAGGATTATGTGCACCCAAGTATATCTAGAATAATCATCAACAATGACAAAGCCATAGAGACAAGCAGTAGTAGTAAGAGTTGAGTAATGAGTGGGACCGAAAAGATCCATGTGGAGCAGTTCGAAGGGTTGAGTCGTTGTCATGATTGTCTTCGAGGGATGCTTGGCCCTCGTCATCTTTCCTGCTTCACAGGCACCGCATAAGTGATCTTTCTTGAACTTGATGCCCTCGATGCCTATGACATGCTTCTTCTTTGCAAGGGTGTGGAGGTTCCTCATGCCAGCATGCCCTAGCCTCCGATGCCAGAGCTAGCATTCTGAAGCTTTTGCTAGAAGACATACAGCAAGCTGTGGTCCTGCTGAGAAATCTACCACATACAAATCATCTTTCCGATACACTTCAAACACTAGAGACTTGTCAGATTCCATTAGTACAAGGCAGCGATATTTTCCAAACATTACGATCATGTTCAAATCGCAAAGCATTGAGACAGACATTAAGTTGAAGCCAAGGGATTCAACAAGCATGACTTTATCCATGTGTTGATCCTTTGAGATTGCAACTCTACCTAGACCCAATACCTTACTTTTACCAGTGTCAGCAAATGTGATGTGACTCTTGTCGGATGGACATAAGGTTGAGTCCATAAGAAGGCTTCTTTTGCCAGTCATGTGATTGGTACACCCACTATCAATAATCCATTCTGAAGACGCTAGTGTCGTACCCTACAGTGCAGTTAGGGGGATAGGCTTCACGAAGAGAATTGTGAAGCAAAAACATTTGACGAACCAATGGGTTATGAAAGCTTAGATCCAGATTAGGACTGATAGGGAGAGTAGCAAGCGATTCAGGAATGAAGTACATAATAAGACCATTCGGGCATTTGATCTTGCGCCCTACAAGAAGTTTAAGGTCCCTAGCAATAGCGTCAGACGATTTTGGTTTTCTGCTGGAGACCCTTCCCTGCAAAAGAGAGTTAAGCTTTCTTAGCCACCCACATCTTCAAGGGTGGCTTAGAAGCAATAAGTCTAAGTGCAACATCTGAGAACTTTGGCTTTGGAGCCCTAGAAAAAAGTCATGCAGCCGGACAATAGTACTCATAAGAATAAGCAGAATAGTTCTTGGTCTTATGAACATGGCGGTTTGATGAACCGCGCTCACATTCATAGGCCTGAGTATGGTTTCCCTGCAAAACATTTGCGTTAGTGCGACTCAGGTGAGTCCTCTGTCTGTATGAAGCCTTTGGACTGTATGAAGCCTGTGGTCTGGGGTTTGTCTTCTTCACCTGTGGTGTCATGATAACATTCACAGGAAGATTCTCCAAACACGTTTTCGGCACCCAGATCTTCTTCATAGGCGGTCCATTCCTGCAGTTAGTACCAATGTACCTGGCCAACACTTCACCATTCTGATTCTTAAACAGTTTATAGTTTGCAACAAAGGATTCATCAATGACAATGGGGTTAGCACAAGTGAAGCCAGATAGAGTGGATGGATCTGCTGAAGGTTCTTTTGCAGCAACCCATGTGGTTTTGGGGTACTGCTCAGGTTTCCAGTAAGAGCCATCAACATTCATTTTCCTTACGAACCCAACACCCTCTTTCCTCGGGTTTCGGTTCAGGATCTGCCTTTTGAGGACATCACATAGTGTCTGATGCCCTTTAAGACTTTTGTACATCCCTGTTTCAAGCAATGTCTTCAACCTAGCATTCTCATCAGCAATAGCAGTGGTATCCTCAGCAGAGGGGTTAGTTCCCACATCAACAGTTGAAGATATTGCAACAGTAGCAGCAGTATAACATTCAGCAACAGAAGTAGCATTATCACGCTCAATGCATTTAAGACATGGTGGTTCAAATCCTTCTTGAGCTGAACTGATCTGTTTGGCGTGAAGCGACTCGTTTTCTTTCTGAAGATCTTCATGAGCCACTCTCAATTTCTCAAGATCTTGCTTCCTTTGAAGATAATCATAGGAAAGCCTTTCATGAGCTGTTGAGAGCGTTTCATGACAACTTTCAAGTTCCTCATACTTAACGTCAAGATTTTTTATGACTTCAATTAAGGACTGAGATCGAGTCATTTCAGCGTCTAACAGATCATCGCTTTTGTCTAACAGTTTTTGAATGTGTTCCATGGTTTTCTGTTGTTCAGTTGCAATTTTAGCGAGTGTTTTGTAGCTGGGTTTGGAACCACAGTCAGAGTCATCGTCACTAGATGTTTGATAGTGAGTAGTGCGTGTGTTTACGTTGGCACCGCGTGCCATGAAGCAGTAGGTAGGAGTGGAGTAGTCCTTGTCATTTGCATCGGTGTCGGTGATGGAGTCATTGTCTTCAGTGTTGAAGATGGACTTGGCAACGTATGTTGTAGCTAGACTCGCAACGCCAGAATCGGACTCCTCCTTAGACTCCACCTCCGCCTCCTCAGAAGCAGACTCCTCCTCTGAATCCATTTCCTTGCCAACAAACGCACGTGCCTTGCCAGATGAGCTCTTCTTGTGTGATGAAGACTTGGAGGAAGACTTGGAAAAAGACTTTGAGTATTTCTTCTTCTTCTTGTCGTCGGAGTCATACTCCTTGCTCTTCTTCTTCTTCTTCTTCTTGTTCTCATTGTCCCACTGTGGACAATCAGAGATGTAGTGGCCAGGTTTCTTGCACTTGTGGCATGATCTTTTCTTGTAGTCATGAGCAGAAGCTTCATCATTCCTTGAGCTTGATCGTGAAGACTTTCTAAAGCCTTTCTTCTTGGTGAATTTTTGGAAATTCTTCACAAGCATAGCAAGTTCCTTTCCAATGTCTTCAGGATCATCAGAACTGCTGTCAGGTTCTTCTTCAGATGAGGAGACAGCTTTTGCCTTCAAGGCACGAGTTCGCCCATACTTTGGACCGTAGATATCTCTTTTCTCAGAAAGCTGGAACTCATGTGTGTTGAGCCTCTCAAGTATGTCAGACGGATCGAGTGTCTTGAAATCAGGACGTTCTTGAATCATCAGGGCTAGGGTGTCAAACGAATTGTCAAGTGATCTCAGTAGTGTCTTGACGACTTCATGCTTGGTGATCTCAGTAGCGCCAAGGGCTTGAAGCTCATTTGTGATGTCAAGGAGTCGATCAAACGAGAGCTGGACATTCTCATTGTCATTTCTCTTGAAGCGGTTGAAGAGGTTGCGAAGGACACTGATTCTTTGATCTCTCTTGGTTGAGACGCCTTCGTTGACCTTGGAGAGCCAGTCCCAGACTAGCTTAGATGTTTCCAAAGCACTCACACGGCCATACTGTCCTTTGGTCAGATGACCAAAGATGATATTCTTGGCAGTAGAGTCCAGTTGTATGAACTTCTTGACATCAGCAGCAGTGACACCTTCTCCAGCCTTGGGAACGCCGTTCTTGATGACATACCATAGGTCGACATCAATGGCTTCAAGATGCATGCGCATCTTATTCTTCCAGTAGGGATATTCAGTTCCATCGAAGACGGGGCACGCAACAGAGACTTTAATTATCCCTGCAGTCGACATAGCTAAAACTCCAGGTGGTTAAACCGAATCACACAAAACAAGGGAGTACCTTGCTCTGATACCAATTAAAAGTGTGTTATATCGACTAGAGGGGGGTGAATAGGCGATTTTTATGAAAGTCTTCAAAACGTGGGAGTTTCAAAGACAAACGATAGAAATAAACCTATTACCATGCAGCGGAAGGTAGACTACACTAGGCAAACCATACTCAAGTATTCAATGAAGTGAAAGCATAATGACCAATAGCAGCTAGGTAGTAAGGATCAGGTAGGAAGATATTATGAAGCCAAACGGAACACGCAGTCAGTCAGTGAAGACAAAAGATAGTGCAATCATACAATGACTTCACAAGGACCAACAGTAAGTAAAGGGAAGGGAAGGATGAAACCAGTGACTCGTTGAAGACAATGATTTGTTGGACCAGTTCCAGTTGCTTTGACAATTGTATGTCCGGTTAGGGCGGCTAGGTATTTAAACCTGAGGACACACAGTCCCGCACACCCAGTCCTGAACACGCAGATCAGGACACCCAGTCCTCACCCTATTCCCCTTGAGCTAAGGTCAGACAGACCTCGCCCAATCACTCTGGTAAGTCTTCAAGGTAGACTCCCAAACCTTCACAGACTTCGTTCATCGGCGATCCACAATGTCTCTTGGATGCTCAGAACGCAACGCCTAACCGGCTGGAGGATTCACAGTCCTCAAGTGTAATAAGTCTTCAGATCACACAGACAAGAAGGCTTAAGTGATGCCTTAACACTCTTTGGCTCTGGGTGGTTAGGGCTTTATCCTCGCAAGGAATTCTCTCTCAAAGGCTTCGAGGTGGGTTGCTCTCAAACGACAAAAGCCGAATTCTAACTCTGAGCAGCCAACCGTTTATGGTTGTAGGGGGTGGGCTATTTATAGCCACTGGGCAACCCGACCTGATTTGTCCGAAATGACCCTGGGTCACTAAGGAACTGACATGTGTTCCAACGGTCAGATTTAAAACACACACGGCAACTTTACTTGGGCTACAAGCAAAGCTGACTTGTCTGACTCTGGACAAGATTCGCTCTCATAGTCTTCACTCGAAGACATAGGTTTTGGTTAAGCATCACTTCAGTCATTCTGACTGGTTCTCTTGGACCCCACTTAACAGTACGGTGGTTCCTATGACTCAACAAAGAAGAAAAAGAACTACGAAAGACCTAAGTCTTCGAGCTCCATAGGCTTCATGCGATGTCGTCTCTTGTCATAGTCTTCAATGTGAATATATTCATATACCACCTTTGACATCAATGTCTTCATACATTTTTAGGGGTCATATCTGGTAGGAAAACCGAATCAATGAGGGACTTCTACCTGTGTTATCCTGCAATTCTTACAAACACATTAGTCCCTCAACTAGGTTTGTCATCAATACTCCAAAACCAACTAGGGGTGGCACTAGATGCACTTACAATCTCTCCCTTTTTGGTGATTGATGACAAACTAGTTGAAGTTTTCAACGGGGAATATAATATGTGAAATTGTAAAGGATAAGGAATTGTCTTCATAAGTTGCAAGGGCTCCCCCTGAAGATGTGCATATAAGTAATTTTCTTTTGGAATGCAAATGCACATGGCAGGTTGTACTCGTGGAGATCCTCTTCAACTTATGATGACAATTCGTTATGCATGAGAAGGTATGTGAAGATAATGACATGCATAATGGAAAATGGACGTCTGCAAAATGATCTAAGTGCAAAGTTTATCGTCGCACATGCAGAATTTATCATCGCATCACGAAGTAGAAAATAAGTAGCAGATGACCATCGAGTTTTAGGTGATACAACTCAAAGAACCAAATGTATCAAAACGAGAGTTGTAAACACGAGGCAAAATATAAAGCAACCGTCCATGTGGACCCGCTTGAAGACTATCAAACTCATATGCTTCTCCCCCTTTTGTCAGTAAGGACCAAAAAGGTTTGAAGACATAGAGCATCTACTCGTTCCCATGAAGAGTAGGTGAAGCAGCAGGGTCGTCGGTGGTGTTCGGCGGTGCAGAAGAACTTGGAGCAGTGTCGAAGCGTGCTGAAGGAGGTGGCGGTGAAGTAGCATCGTCTTCGTCCTCGATCACTCTGGCATTCACAGTTGTGGCAGAGGAAGAGAACTCAGAGTCTTCAAGAGATGGAGTTCGTCGCAGCACTGCCCTTCGAGGAGGTGTGGAGTCAAACTTGAAGCGTTCAGAGAAGCCATCTTCTTGAAGATCATCTTCAGAGCACATAAGCGTCAGCCCTTTCCATGTGCGTCGAGAGGTTTCATGGGCAACAAAGGCATTCTTGGTGGCAAGATTGCGAATGCGGTTGACATCCACCAAGAGGCTTTGCATTTGGCGCTTCAGCCAGTCTTAATTCCTATCCTGTTTCTGATGAAGAGCCACCAGAAGCTCTCGGTCATTAAGGACACGAGTACGCTTATTGGGTCGTTGGGCAATTGTGCTACCGGTGGCTTCAGTAAGGGCAGGATGTGGTGCACGTGTAGTTCCAGCCAACGGATAAACACGAGTGACTGCTTCAACTCCTTCAATGTTCTGAGAAAAGCTTTGATGCTCCGCATTCTGAAGACTAAGAGGCTCACTGGCAGTCTCAGGATAAATGGCTTCAACGGACATATCCACATCCGGCAGAAAGATCCAATGATTGCGAGCAGATGGCTGGTATGAGATAGCGGAGTGGAGTTTAATCAGCCGCATTATCCATGGAGCGTAGAACTTCAAGCCAAATAGATCAGAGCCTGATGCAGCAAGTTGGCGGATGAAGAAGTCCTGTGCATTGAAGCATTTGCCATGAAGAATATAGAAGACCAAAGTCTTCATTGCACCTTCGAACTTGGCATGTGGAGAATGTCCTTTGATGGGCCAGAGAGTTCGCCTTATGATGTGATAAATAGTCCTTGGCAGAACATCTGCGTTAGTGCGACTCAGGTGAGTCCTCTGTCTGTATGAAACCTTTGGACTGTATGAAGCCTGTGGTCTGGGGTTTGTCTTCTTCACCTGTGGTGTCATGATGACATTCACAGTAAGATTCTCCAAACACCTTTTCGGCACCCAGATCTTCTTCATAGGCAATCCATTCCTGCAGTTAGTACCAATATACCTGGCAAACACTTCACCATTTTGTTTCTTAAACAGTGAAGCCAGATAGTGTGGATGGATCCGCTGAAGGTTCCTTTGCAGCAACCCATGTGTTTTTGGGGTACTGCTCAGGTTTCCAGTAAGAGCCATCAGCATTCATTTTCCTTTCGAACCCAACACCCTCTTTCCTAGGGTTTCGGTTCATAATCTGCCTTTTGAGGACATCACATAGTGTCTGATGCCCTTTGAGACTTTTGTACATCCCTGTTTCAAGCAGTGTCTTCAACCTAGCATTCTCATCAGCAATAGCAGTGGTATCCTCAGCAGAGGGGTTAGTTACCACATCAACAGTTGAAGATATTGCAATAGTAGCAGTAGTAGAACATTCAGCAACAGAAGTAGCGTTATCACGCTCAATGCATTTAAGACATGGTGGTTCAAATCCTTCCTGAGCTGAACTGATCTGTTCGGCGCGAAGTGACTCGTTTTCCTTTTGAAGATCTTCATGAGCCGCTCTCAATTTCTCAAGATCTTGCTTCCTTTGAAGATAATCATAGGAAAGCCTTTCATGAGTTGTTGAGAGCGTTTCATGACGACTTTCAAGTTCCTCATACTTAACATGAAGATTTTTTATGTCTTCAATTAAGGACTGAGATCGAGTCATTTCAGCGTCTACCAGATCATCACTTTTGTCTAACAGTTTTTGAATGTTTTCCATAGCTTTTTGTTGTTCAGTTGCAATTTTAGCAAGTGTTTTGTAGCTGGGTTTGGAACCACAATCAGAGTCATCGTCACTAGATGTTTGATAGTGAGTAGTGCGTGTGTTTACCTTGGCACCGCGTGCCATGAAGCAGTAGGAAGGAGCGGAGTAGTCCTTGTCATTTACATCGATGTCGGTGATGAAGTCATTGTCTTCAGTGTTGAAGATGGACTTGGCAACGTATGCTGTAGCCAGACTCGCAACGCCAGAACGGACTCCTCCTCAGACTCCACCTCCGCCTCCTTAGAAGCGGACTCCTCCTCAGAATCCATTTCCTTGCCAACAAACACACGTGCCTTGCCAGATGAGCTCTTCTTGTGTGATGAAGACTTGGAGGAAGACTTGGAAGAAGACATGTAGTGGCCAGGTTTCTTGCAATTGTGACATGTTCTCTTCTTGTAGTCATGAGCAGAAGCTTCATCATTACTTGAGCTTGATCATGAAGACTTTCTGAAGCCTTTCTTCTTGGTGAATTTTTGGAACTTCTTCACAAGCATAGCAAGCTCCTTTCCAATGTCTTCAGGATCATCAGAACTGCTGTCAGATTCTTCTTTAGATGAGGAGACAGCCTTTGCCTTCAAGGCACAAGTTCGCCCATAGTTGGGACCGTAGATGTTTCTTTTCTCAGAAAGCTGAAACTCGTGTGTGTTGAGCCTCTCAAGTATGTCAGACGGATCGAGTGTCTTGAAATCAGGACGTTCTTGAATCATCAGGGCTAGGGTGTCAAACGAACTGTCAAGCGATCTCAGGAGTGTCTTGACGACTTCATGCTTGGTGATCTCAGTAGCGCCGAGGGCTTGAAGCTCATTTGTGATGTCAGTGAGTCGATCAAACGTGAGCTGGACATTCTCATTGTCATTTCTCTTGAAGCGGTTGAAGAGGTTGCGAAGGACACTGATTCTCTGATCTCTCTGGGTTGATACGCCTTCGTTGACCTTGGAGAGCCAGTCCCAGACTAGCTTAGATGTTTCCAAAGCACTCACGCGCCATACTGTCCTTTGGTCAGATGACCACAGATGATATTCTTGGCAGTAGAGTCCAGTTGAACGAACTTCTTGACAACAGCAGCAGTGACACCTTCTCCAGCCTTGGGAACGCCGTTCTTGACGACATACCATAGGTCGACATCAATGGCTTCAAGATGCATGCGCATCTTATTCTTCCAGTAGGGATATTCAGTACCATCAAAGACGGGGCACGCAGCGGAGACTTTAATTATCCCTGCAGTCGACATAGCTAAAACTCCAGGTGGTTAAACCGAATCACACAGAACAAGGGAGTACCTTGCTCTGATACCAATTGAAAGTGCTAGTGATCGACTAGAGGGGGGGTGAATAGGCGATTTTTATGAAAGTCTTCAAACATGTAAGTTTCGAAGACAAACGATAGAAATAAACCTATTACCATGCGGCGGAAGGTAGACTACACTAGGAAAACCATAGTCAAGTATTCAATGAAGTGAAAGCACAATGACTAATAGCAGCTACGCAGTAAGGATCAGTGTCGGTGTCAAAACCGGCGGATCTCGGGTAGGGAGTCCCGAACTGTGCGTCTAGGCCGGATGGTAACAGGAGGCAAGGGACATGAAGTTTTACCCAGGTTCAGGCCCTCTCGATGGAGGTAAAACCCTACGTCCTGCTCGATTAATATTGATGATGTGGGTAGTACAAGAGTAGATCTACCACGAGATCAGAGAGGCTAAACCCTAGAAGCTAGCCTATGGTATGATTGTTGATGTGTGTTGTCCTACGGACTAAAACCCTCCGGTTTATATAGACACCGGAGAGGGTTAGGGTTACATAGAGTCAGTTACAATGGTAGGAGATCTGAACATCCGTATCGCCAAGCTTGCCTTCCACGCTAAGGAAAGTCCCTTCCGGACATGGGACGGAGTCTTCAATCTTGTATCTTCATAGTCCAGGAGTCCAGCTCGAAGGTATAGTTCGACTATCCGAACACCCCCTAATCCAGGACTCCCCCAGTAGCCCCTGAACCAGGCTTCAATGACGAAGAGTCCGGCGCGCAGATTGTCTTCGGCATTGCAAGGCGGGTTCCTCCTCCAAGTACTTCATAGAAGATTTTGAACACAAAGATAGTGTTCGGCTCTGCAAAATAAGCGTCCACATATTGCCATAGAGAGAATAATATTTACACAAATCTAATCTGTTGACGTATTCTGTAGCGCGACACACCACGACCAAGCCTTTATCCGAATCGTTTCATTATCCCACTTCAGCACGTTATGCGAGGCAGTTTCCTTGGCACGTCTTGTCAAAGAAGAGATCGTGTCCCTTTATTCCGGGATTCTCATCAATACGGGTGTGGGTAACCCAACCGCGCCTTTGATTACGGCGCTTGGAGATAAGCGAGTTTTACCAGGCTGGTGGGGACATGTAGTTGCATCCACCCATATAAGGGGATAAGGATCCACCCTTTCACCCACGCCTTCTTCCTCCTTTGCCTATCCATTCTTGCGCACTCGAGCTCCAGCGCCCAAGTCCGCACTACCACCTCAACCTTCTCCAGTCATGTCCGGAGCGGGAGGAAAGTGGATGGTCTCCTCCGTCATGGAGGGACACATCAAAAAGCTGAGGAAGGCCGGATATCTGGCTAGCGACATCGCGCACCGGCTTCCCGAAAAGGGGCAGCTCATCCCCAGTCCTAGGCCCCATGAGAGGGTGGTATTCCTCCCCCATTTCCTCCGCGGACTGGGCTTCCCTCTGCATCCATTTGTCCCGGGGCTCATGTTCTACTACGGCCTGGATTTCCATGATCTGGCCCCGAACTTCGTCCTCAACATCTCGGCATTTATTGTCGTGTGCGAGGCGTTCCTCCGCATCCGCCCCCATTTCGGCCTATGGCTTAAGACTTTCAACGTCAAGCCAAAGGTGGTGCGCGGCAGCCAGGCAGAGTGCGGTGGTGCCATGATTGGCAAGATGGCCAACGTCCTGTGGCTCGAGGGCTCCTTTGTGGAGACCCTGAAGGGGTGGCAATCAGGGTGGTTTTATGTCACCGAGCCGCGCGACACCAAATGGATTGCACCCCCTGAGTTTCGATCTGGCCCCCTATGCGGCTCACCTCCTGGAAGGAGACAGGCCTGTCTTGGGGTAAAAAAGGGGAGCTGACCGGACTCCAAACATGCATCCAAACCCTGGTGGACAAGAAGCTCAAGCTTGTCAACGTAGTCCAGGTTATGCTCATCCGCCTGATCCTCCCGTGTCAACGACGGGCCTTCAACCTGTGGGAGTTCGACCCGGCGCAGTATCAAACTCTAAACAGGCTCTTTGACACGACGTACGAAGATGCCTGGAGGATGCTTTTCAAGGGCGCCGAGGCTCCCGCATCCGCTGCCGAGGATCGTGGATTCAGTACTCAGCATCACGCTCATGCGATAAGCTGTTTTTGTCCTTTTACAGGGTATCCGTTTTTCATAGTTTGACTCTATGCGGGATCTGAGTTCCCTTATCTTTGATAGGATTGGGTGGTGATGTCCGGACAGATCAACTGTCCGGCTCCTCTGCCCGAAGGCCCAGCGGACGCTCGCTTGGTGAAGCTGCTGGTTCCGGCGCCCTATGTGGTGCCGGAGAAGAAGGCCATGAAAAGGGCCACGGGGACTCGAAAGAGTGCCCGGCGACAGGAGGTGTCGGATTCGTCATCCGACGGTCCTGAAGCGCCTTCCTCTCGTGAAGACGAGGAGGAAGAAGAAGAGACCTCTCCCCCTCCAGCGGGAGGAGAGAAGAAAAGGAAGGCCGCCCTCTCTGAGGAGGCCGGAGGGTCCAAGAAGGGGAAAACCCTTCCTTCGGACTGCTCCACCGACGCCGCCGACGACGAAGAGGAGTGGCAGCCCAGGGCCAAGCCCCTGGCGAAATCGTAAGTATCCGGATACCGGAGTGACTCATAGTATTTGTTTATTGCACAGCTTTCCCTTATGTCGAATGTGTTTATGCATCCCACCCAAAGACCGGCTTGACGCGTCGTCGAGCTCCTCACTGGACTCGTCGGAGGTGAACTCGCTTCCGACGGCTTCCTCCCCCCATCCTACAGGCAACACCGAAGTGTTGTCCCAACAGGTTCCCAGTAGGGAGGAGGTGGTCTTGGAGGCGCCGCAAGGCGACCTCCCGGACTCCAGGAGTAAAGGGGAGGAAACCCCCTAGGGCTCCAAGTCCGGCTTAAGGCCGAACACCGCTCCGGAATCTTCAAAGGTTCCAGAGTCCAGCGGGCGACCTCCTTCCAAGAGGAGCAAGCCTACCGTGTCGGTGACCCCCGTCCAACCGGGGGCGCCGGACAATCTGTTGGAGGTGCTCAAAGGCGCCTCCATAGAAGAGGAGCACCGCACTATTATGCGTGCGGTGGTCCAGAAGGTTCAGTCCGCCAAGAGCGGACTGACTGAAGCTTGTACTAGCCTTTTGACAGGCTTTGAGGTAAGTAAATAATGTGTAAATAATATTACCGCATAGAAAGTAGCCCCTAATGCTCTATTGGGCGTTCGTGAAGAAAAGCCGGATAAAGGATCAAAAATTCGCAGGAGTCTAACAAAGGAGTCAATATGCGTATGCGGGCTTCTCTGCTGGCGTCCGCCGCACTGACTGCGGAAGTGGACACACTGAAGCAGAGCCTCAAGAAGTCCAAGCAAGAGCTCAGGCGTGCCAAGAAGCAGCTCGAGGAGAAGGAAGGTAAGAAATACCTTGGTTGAATGTGTATATAAAAAAGGTGCAATTGCAAGAACTGACAGGATTAACATGGCTATTTGTAGGGGCCACATCTGAGGTGGCGACCCTTAAGCAGGCGTTGCTCGAGG
The DNA here is from genome assembly GCF_003073215.2 of Triticum urartu. Taxonomy (NCBI): domain Eukaryota; kingdom Viridiplantae; phylum Streptophyta; class Magnoliopsida; order Poales; family Poaceae; genus Triticum; species Triticum urartu. The sequence continues at coordinate 446,068,858 of NC_053026.1, forward strand.
CCGAGAAGAGTGCGGCCGCGGAGCGCACCGAGCGGGAGAGGTATGAGGCCGAGGTTGGCAAGGTGCGGCAAGAGCTCCAGGTTCTCATGAAGAAACATGAGAGTTTGGAGCTTGACTCGAAGGCGCGAGCGTCCGAGCTCGCGGCGGCTATTGAAAATGCCAAGTCTTCCAAGGCCGAATCCCAGAAGACCCTCCAGGAGTTGGATGAGGTGAAGAAAATAGCGGCGGGTAAGGCAGTCTTTATGCAAAGTAAACACATAAACGTGAGTTACTTGATACTTACCCGAATCCGGAACTCTCCAGGGGCATTTGCAGATCTTCCCCGGAGTGTATCTAATGCCGCCACATTCTATCGAGCCGAGGAGGGAAGCTCGACGGAGAAGGTGTTCTGGTCTCAGTATGCTGAGGCCGGACACCCCGTGCCCCTGAGCGACCAGCTGAAGCAGCTGGTCGAGCTCCACAAGGTGGCCGAACAGGACATGAAGGGCCTCCTAGTTCGGCTGTGGCCTGGAGAGGCTCTGCTTGGGAGCTATTTCGGGCTGGTGCGGCAGCTGGTGGAGGCCTGTCCAAGGCTCAAAGTCATCAAGCGCTCCGTCTGTATTGAAGGTGCCCGTAGGGCCTTTGCCCGTGCCAAGGTGCACTGGGGCAGGCTGGATGCGGAGAAGCTGTTGAAGGACGGGCCGCCAGCAGGGAAGGAGCATCACAAGCCCGAAAATTACTATAAGGTTGTTCTGAAGGGTGCCCGCCTTGTGGCGGATGAATGTACTAGGGATGTAATTTTTGATTAAAACTCGCTCATTTGTGTCCTGTGCGCTGAAAACTTGTTCATATGCGCTGAGCAATGCTGCTTGAATTTAAAATATTACCTTTTGTGCGGCTGTTTATCAATACTGAGAGATGGCGAGTCGTCGGCTTCTGCCCCCTTGCCACTAGTGCTGGGGTGTTCAGGGATAAATTTGGGCGCTCTTTTTCCCATGTTTGGGTCCGTCGAGGGAGGCGCTCAGCCCGACGAACGAGGCAATCGGACTATAATGCGTGAACACTCTCACTTAGCCATAGAATTATACAATTTTAAATTTCGGCGAAGCCCCTAGTATTCGGAAGACCGAGTTCGGGGCGCTATCCACGCCTTGGCCGGATAGAGCCGACTCGTCTCCCTAAGCGGCATAAGCCTTTAGGGACTCGAAAAAACCTCTCGAACAGCGACCAACTCTCGCTTCATCATGACAGTCAGTTTTAGCTTTCTCCACTGAGGTGCTCGTCCCAGCTCAACTGGGGCACAATCGCAGTGGTTCTCCTAGTGCTACTTTAGCCGATATAGCGGAACGTAAGGCACCAAAACATAGGAGCTGGGCAAACCCAACTATTGACCCAAGACATGATTCGGAGCCGATGCATATAATGCTATAAGTTCGGGGTGCGGCACTTGTGAAAGTGTTCGGACTTCTCACACCACATTGAGGGGTGCTAAAAAGCCCCTGGCGTATTTTGGCCGTACCAAGTTGTACGGGTGCAACATGTCATTAAGGAACATTTACTTATAAAAAGATAGTGCAAAAATAGACAAAAGCTATGCATTGTTTATTAGAAATAGCTGCGATCAAAGCAGAACGATACAGGTAATGCGATAAACGAAAAGTTGGACTATTTAACATGTCTGCTCCAGGGGCAAGCTGCGGAATAGTATGCGAAACAGGTATACTGCTCGTGATAGGGACCACCTGGGTTTTCCGTAATGCGGCATGGCTTGTCTGCTTCCCTAGTTCTTGCATCGTTTGTGCGGCAATTGAACTGCCGAATAGGCCTTCCGAAGAGTAGAGTCCTGGAAGTAAGAGAAAAGTAAAAAATTGGCAGCCCCTGGTGCGGTTTAAGCCGTGTTTTGGGCGTGCCGTGATGGTGCCCCTCCCCCTATGCCCATGGTATTTCTAGAGCGTAATTATGTACGCGAAGTACTGGCGTCGCCTTTTTGCTACGGTTGGGGTTGGGGACGCATTGCTACGCCTGCTCGGAACATGCCAGGTGGTCTTGTTGCAGGTTACTCCGGGCGCGCTTGACGATGTTCGGACGTTTAATGGCCAGACTGGAGAACTGCTTGGAGAGGCTGCTTTGTACTTCCGCTGCAAGGGCCGCCGTGTGCTCCTTCGTTCGGAGGGAGCGTTCGGTGTTTCCATTGACCGTAATTACTCCACGAGGGCCTGGCATCTTTAGCTTAAGGTATGCGTAGTGTGGTACCGCATTGAATTTGGCGAATGCGGTTCGTCCGAGCAGTGCATGATAGCCACTGTGGAATGGGACTATGTCGAAGACCAATTCCTCACTTCGAAAATTATCCGGAGATCCGAATGCCACTTCAAGTGTGACTGAGCCTGTACAGTTGGCCTCTACATCTGGTATTACGCCTTTAAAGGTCGTTTTGGTGGGCTTAATCCTCGAGGGATCGATGCCCATTTTTCGCACTGTATCCTGGTAAAGCAGGTTCAGGCTGCTGCCGCCGTCCATGAGGACTCTAGTGAGATGAAATCCGTCAATAATTGGGTCTAGAACCAATGCGGAAAATCCGCCATGACGGATGCTAGTGGGATGGTCTCTTCGATCAAAGGTGATCGGGCAGGAGGACCATGGGTTGAACTTTGGGGTGACTGGCTCTACCGCGTATACGTCCATTAACGCGCGCTTCTGCTCCCTTTTTGGGACATGGGTGGTGTATATCATGTTCACCGTCCGCACTTGTGGGGGGAAACCCTTCTGTCCATTGTTGTTCGGCGGCCGGGGCTCCTCGTCGTCATCGCTATGCAGCCCCTTGTCTTCATTGTCGGCACTTAGCTTGCCTGCCTGCTTGAACACCTAACAATCCCTGTTGGTGTGATTGGCCGGCTTTTCGGGGGTGCCATGTATTTGGCACAAGCAGTCGAGTATTCGGTCCAAGCTGGACGGGCCCCTAGGATTCCTTTTGAATGGCTTTTTCCGCTGACCGGGTTTAGGGCCTCTGAATCCGGCATTAACTGCCGTATCCTCAGCATTGTCGCCGTTAACGTGGCGCTTCTGCTTGTTGCGACGCGACCTGCCACTAATGTCCCTAGTGTCCGAACTACCAGGGTTCTTGGTCATATTGTTGCTGCGAGCGAGCCAGCTGTCTTCTCCCGCGCAAAAGCGGGTCATGAATGTCGTGAGTGCTGCCATGGATTTCGGCTTTTCCTGTTCAAGGTGCCGGGCCAGCCACTCATCACGGATATTGTGCTTGAAGGCTGCTAGGGCCTCAGCATGCGGACAGTCAACTATTTGATTTTTCTTTGTTAGGAACCATGTCCAGAATTGCCTGGCCGATTCCTCTGGCTGTTGAATTACGTGACTTAGGTCATCGGCGTCTGGGGGTCGCAGATAAGTGCCCTGGAAATTGTCGAGGAATGCGGCTTCCAGGTCTTCCCAACAACTGATTGATCCTGTTGGCAAGCTGTTGAGCCAATGCCGAGGTGGTCCTTTAAGCTTGAGTGGGAGGTATTTGATGGCGTGAAAATCGTCGCCGCGGGCCATGTGGATATGAAGGAGATAATCCTCGATCCATACCGCAGGGTCTATTTTGCCATCATATGATTCGATGTTTACGGGTTTGAAACCCTCGGGGATTTGATGATCCATTATTTCGTCTATAAAGCACAGTGGGTGTGCGGCGCCTCTGTACTGGGCGATATCATGACGTAGCTCCAATGAGTTTTGTCTACTGTGTTCGGCCCTGCCGAATTTGTGGCCGGCGTGACAGTTACCGTCTCGAGCCATGGGGTGCCCACGCGATCCGTAGATCGATCGTGTTTGCCTTGCCTTGTCCTCCAGCATGTCTCGTAAGTCCAGCGCATATTGCCGTGCCTTGGTACGGGGTGCGGCTTGAGTGGAGGGCCGGGAGGCCTCTCTGTCGCGGCCATGAGGTGGCCGTTCGGCCGTATCAAGTGCTTCCTCCTCTAATTGGGGTAGCAACCTGCGCTTTGGGTAACTCTTGGAGGGGCGTTCGAGTTTATGCTCTTCGGCCGCAAGGACTTCGGTCCATCTGTCAACCAGCAAATCTTGATCAGCTCGGAGCTGTTGCTGTATTTTCTTGAGGCTTCTTGCCGTGGCCATAAGCCTACGTTGGAAACGCTTTTGCTCGACGAGATCCTCTGGCACGACGAATTCGTCGTCGTCGAGGCTTGCCTCGTCTTCGGAGGGAGGCATATAATTATCGTCCTCGACCTCCCTGTCTGCCGCTCTCTCATGAGGGCTGGTTTATCCATCCTCCTGTGCTAAACCTTACTAGAGGGGGTTTTCTTCGGCACTCTCCGGAGTATTATTATCTCCCGTGCTGGAATCACCGTTTTTGTGTTGGCGGGATTTTGAGCGGCACCGCTAACGCTGGCGCTTGGGCTGTTTCTTCGAGGGGTCATCCTCCGCTTTTCCGTCGCCCTCTCCCTCTTTGGGGGTGTCCACCATGTATATGTCATATGACGAGGTGGCTTTCCAGGGCCTAGTAGGCGCTGGTTCTTCATCATCTCCTTCATCGGCATCCATACCATCGATGTCTTCGGAGTCGAAGTCGAGCATGTCGGTTAAGTCGTCGACAGTGGCTACAAAGTGGGTGGTGGGTGGGTTTTGAATTTCTTCATCGTCCGTACCCCAACCTTGCTGACCGTAATCCGGCCAGGGCTCTCCTGATAAAGAGAGAGACTTCAGTGACTTCAGGATATCGCCGAAAGGAGAGTGCTGGAAGACGTCCGCGGCAGTGAACTCCATGATCGGCGCCCAATCGGATTCGACCGGCAGGGGCGCAGAGGGTTCGGAGTTCGGAGAAGAATCCGGCTCCGTGGAGTCACGAGTCTCGCAGAGTACGGGGCTGGTGTTCGGCTCAACCGCCGTTGGGATCACAGCCCCCGAGGTGGCGTCCAACCGCCCATCCTCGATCGGCGCGGTCGGCTCCGAACTAAGGGTCAGAGCCGATGCGGGTGCGGCCTCTAGGGCACTGTTCGGCGGCAGAGCTAGATCATGCTTGTCATGACAGTGTGGCGCGCTCGGCGGTGGTTCGAGTCCGTCGAAGATCAAGTCCCCGTGGATGTCCGCCGTGTAGTTTAAATTTCCGAATCTGATCTGACGGCCAGGGGCGTAGCTTTCGATCCGCTCTAGATGGCCAAGTGAATTGGCCCACAGTGCGAAGCCGCCAAAGACGAAGATCTGTCCGGGGAGGAAGGTCTCACCCTGGACTGCATCGCCATTGATGATCGTAGGAGCCATCGGGCCTGACGGCGACGGCACAGAGGAACTCTCAATGAAAGCACCAATGTCGGTGTCAAAACCGGCGGATCTCGGGTAGGGGGTCCCGAACTGTGCGTCTAGGCCGGATGGTAACAGGAGGCAAGGGACACGAAGTTTTACCCAGGTTCGGGCCCTCTCGATGGAGGTAAAACCCTACGTCCTGCTCGATTAATATTGATGATGTGGGTAGTACAAGAGTAGATCTACCACGAGATCAGAGAGGCTAAACCCTAGAAGCTAGCCTATGGTATGATTGTTGATGTGTGTGTTGTCCTACGGACTAAAACCCTCCGGTTTATATAGACACCGGAGAGGGTTAGGGTTACATAGAGTCGGTTACAATGGTAGGAGATCTGAACATCCGTATCGCCAAGCTTGCCTTCCACGCTAAGGAAAGTCCCTTCCGGACACGGGACGGAGTCTTCAATCTTGTATCTTCATAGTCCAGGAGTCCGGCTCGAAGGTATAGTTCGGCTATCTGAACACCCCCTAATCCAGGACTCCCTCAATCAGGTAGGAAGATACTGTGTAGCCAATTAGAACAAGTAATCACTCAGTGAAGCCAAATGGTGATGCAATCGTACAATGACTTCACAAGGACTAACACTAACTAAAGGGAAGGGAAGGAAGAAACCAGTGACTCGTTGAAGACAATGATTTGTTGGACCAGTTCTAGTTGCTGTGACAACTGTACGTCTAGTTAGGGAGGCTGAGATTCAACTCAGAAGATGTCGTCTTCACCTTATTCCCCTTGAGCTAAGGACACCCAGTCCTCGCCCAATCACTCTGGTAAGTCTTCAAGGTAGACTTCCAAACCTTCACAGACTTCGTTCACCGGCGATCCACAATGACTCTTGGATCCTCAAACGCAATGCCTAACCGGCTGGAGGTTTCACAGTCCTCAAGTGTAATAAGTCTTCAGATCACACAGACAGGAAGACTTAAGTGATGCCTAACACACTTTGGCTCTGGGTGGTTAGGGCTTTATCCTCTCAAGGATTTCTCTCTCAAAGGCTTCGAGGTGGGTTGCTCTCAAACGACAAAAGCCGCGCGTGCTTTAACTCTGAGCAGCCAACCGTTTATGGTTGTAGGGGGTGGGCTATTTATAGCCACTGGGCAACCCGACCTGATTTGTCCGAAATGACCCTGGGTCACTAAGGAACTGACACGTGTTCCAACGGTCAGATTTCAAACACACACGGCAACTTTACTTGGGCTACAAGCAAAGCTGAATTATCCAACTCTGGACAAGATTTGCTCTCAAAGTCTTCACTCGAAGACATAGGATTTTGGTTAAGCATCACTTCAGTCATTCTGACTGGTTCTCTTGGACCCCACTTAACAGTACGGTGGCTCCTATGACTCAACAAAGAAAAACACAGAACTACGAAACTGCTAAGTCTTCGCACTCCATAGTCTTCACGCGATATCTTCTCTTGTTATAGTCTTCAATGTGAATGTCTTCACATACCACCTTTGACTTCAATGTATTCATACATTTTTAGGGGTCATCTCTGGTAGGAAAACCGAATCAATGAGGGACTTCTACCTGTTTTATCCTGCAATTCTCACAAACACATTAGTCCCTCAACTAGGTTTGTTGTCAATACTCCAAAACCAACTAGGGGTGGCACTAGATGCACTTACACAAACGCATAGGCGGATATGCCGAAGAGTGTCACGGATGCCGCCCAATTCTTTCGGGCCTAGGAGGGGTACGCAACGAAGAAGCTGTTCTGGTCGCAGTTTGCGGGGCATGAGCGTCCTGCACTGCTAAATGACCAGATGGCACAATGGGCGGAGCTGCACAAGATGTCCAGCGCGGCCATGAAGGACGTAATAGTCCGGTTGTGGCCGACCTAAGCCGTTCTGGACAGCTACTTCGGCCTTGAGCAGCATCTCATCGATGCGCTGCCCCGAATCGACGCCGTCAAGATGTTGTCCTGCGTAGAAGGAGCGCGAAGGGCCTTCGCCCATGTTAAGAGTGCACAGGGCGAAGATGAAGGCCGAAAAGGTGGCAGTTGAGGGCCCGCCCGAGAGCAAGGACCATCGCACATCGGAGCGCTATTTTGAGGACGTACTAAAAGGTGCATGCCTTGTAGAAGTCCAATGCTCAAAGGATGTAGTGTCCGAGTAAATGAGTCCGAACTATTCGGGAGTTTGTATTATGAACTAAGGCTTTTGTAATATATTCATGCCTTTATGAAAGGTTGTATCCTCCTGTGCGGACGTTTTTATATCTGAGAGTTCCCAGTGTTCGGCTTCAACCCCCATGTAGATACTACTGGGGTGTTCGGAATTGCGCATGAGTACACTTATACCAACGTCTTGGTCCATGAAGGAGGTGTCAGTGCGGTGAACCAGGCAATCACACTATGCGGTTTTATTGCTCCCACTTAGCCATAGGAGTTTGACAATGGGTCTACAATGTAGCCCCTGGTGTGTACATGGCTATCCCAATGCGGATGCGTTGCATATGTGACCGGAGAACGGTCCTTCGTGTAATACGGAAAAAATCGCTAAAGATTTTAACAAGTCACCGAGTGGCTGACCAGCTCTCTCCGCATCATGACAGTCAGTTTTTGGCTTTCTCTACTAAGATGCTTAACCGGACAAACTAGAAACACAATCGCAGTAGTTCTCCCTTTACTACCCTAGCCGATCAGATGGAATGTAAGGTAGCAAACACAGGAGCCGGGCAACCCAACTATTGACCAAAGACATGATTCCGAGCCGATGCATATAGTGACGAGCTCGGGACGCCGAATTGTGCTATGAAGCTATTCGGACTTTTTGTTTGGCAACATATGTGTTGCCATATAGAGCTCCTGGCAATTTGTGCCGAGGTGTGTTCGTGAGACAACTAAAAAAGACGTAATAAAGTCTATAAGTAAAGACGATACCAAAGAAGAATTTGGTTTACCGGAATCTAGTTGATACGTCAAAACGTAATCTTACAGAGGGTACCATAATCACCAAGGTCATTTTACATGCCGGGGGTCTAAGGCTAAGGAAAAAGCTTTATACAGGTTCTTGAGTGAAGTTGTGGTCTACAAAGTCCTTTGCACCTTCCTACTGCACGTCTGCGCCGCTCTCGCCTGAGTAAGAAAAGATTCCTTGAGAGGAATGGTTTTCAACTATTTGTACGGAACCGGGCTTGGAGAGAGTCCTTAATTATGAGTCCGTAGGATGAGTAGGTTTTAATGCACCTATGGTAAAAAATAAAAAATAATTAAAGAAAAGGGGAAGGCCGTATAGGGCCATGCCGTACTATAGGCATGTTCATATTGTGCCTCCGCTGATGCCCAAGGTACTTTGAGTGCGTAATTATACATGCGCGGTACGGCTTTCATGGATATACATGGTGATCGACGGAGGCAAAGCTACTAATCCAGCTCTGGAATTGCTGAGCTGTTAGTATGCGGAATTGGCTGGCCTTGTGTAATAGAGTCCGGCGGCTTAATAGCCGATGAGGTGTGCGGCTTGACAGGGCCGCTTTGTACTTCGGCCACAATGGTCGTGGTATGCTCCTCAGTATGGAGGGAGCGTTCCGTGTTTCCATTGATTGTAATGACGCCACGTGGACCGAACATCTTAAGCTTTAGATAGGCGTAGTGTGGGACCGCGTTGAAGCGGGCGAAAGCGGTTCGTCCGAGCAGTGCATGATAGCCACTGCGGAACGGGACGACGTCGAAGGTCCAGTCTTCGCTTTGGAAGTTGTCCGGCAAACCGAAGACGACTTCCAATGTGATTGAGCTTGTGCAGCGGGCCTCTACACAAGGTATTATTTCCTTAAAGGTAGTTTTAGTGGGCTTGATTCTTGACGGATCGATGCCCATTTTGCGGACAGTGTCTTGATAAAGTAGATTGAGACTGCTGCCGCCGTCCATGAGGACTCGCGTGAGATGGAATCCATCGATGATTGGATCGAGGACCAGAGCTGTCGAACCTCAGTGACGGATACTGGTTGGGTGGTCCTTTCGATCGAAGGTGATCGGGCAAGCCGACCATGGGTTGAATTTTGAGGTGACCGACTCTATGGCGTAGACGTCCCGTAGTGCATGCTTACGCTCCCTCTTAGGGATATGTGTGACATATATCATATTCACTGTTTTTACCTCGGGGGGAAATTGCTTCTGTCCCCCTTTGTTCGGTTGACGAGGCTCTTGGTCATCGTCGTCGCTGGGCGACCCTTTCCCCTTGTGTTCGGCGTTGAGTTTGCCGGCCTATTTCAAGACCCAACAATTTCTGTTGGGTGTGATTGGCGGGCTTATCGGGGGTGCCATGAATCTGGCAAGGCCGATCAAGTATTCGGTCTAAACTGGATGGGCCATCTCTATTTGCCTTGAATGGCTTCTTCCGTTGACCGGGTTTGGAGCCACTGAATCCAGCGTTGACCGCTGTGTCTTGGGTTCCTTCGTTACTATTTTGATGCTTGTGCTTGTTGCATCATGGCTTGCCATTGCCATCCCTAGGTTCGGAGGTACCAGGGTCGCTGGTGCTATTGCTTCTACGAGCAAGCCATCTATCCTCTCTCGCGCAAAAGCGGGTCATAAGTGCGGTAAGGGCTGCCATGGACTTCGGTTTTTCTTGGCCGAGGTGTCGGGCGAGCCACTCATCTCGAACGCTATGTTTGAAGGACGCGAGGGCTTCGGCGTCCGAACAATCCACAATCTAGTTCTTTTTGATTAAGAACCTAGTCTAGAGTTGTCGGGCTGATTCTCTGGGTTGCTAGATTATGTGACTAAGATCATCGGCGTCTGGGGGCCGAACATAGGTACCTTGGAAGTTATCTCTGAATGCGTCCTCCAAGTCTCCCCAGCTACCAATAGAGTTTTCTGGTAGGCTGTTCAGCCAGTGTCGTGCTGGCCCCTTGAGTTTTAGGGGGAGGCACTTGATGGCATGTAGATCATCATTGCATGCCATGTGAATGTGGAGAAGAAAATCTTCAATCCATACTACAGGATCTGTTGTGCCATCGTATGATTCAATGTTGACGGTTTTAAACCCTTCTAGGAACTGGTGCTCCATTACCTCATCGGTGAAGCATAGGGGGTGTGCGGCGCCTCTGTATTGGGCGACGTCACGGAACAGTTCGGATGAAGTCCGTATGCGGTTTTCGGCCCTAGTGGGGTTGTGTTTGTCACGCCAGGCTTGATGGCCGTCTTCTCGCGCTTGGGCACGCCCCCCTTGATCCGTAGATTGACCTGGTCTGGCCGGCTCTACTATCCAGGTCCTGACATAGGTCATAAGTGTATCCCCGAGCTGTTGTTTCTCTGCTTTTACAGTGAGGTGGTGCGGGTTGGTGTTCGGTTTGAGTTCCCGTTCTGTCTCGGCCCCATGGTGGTTGGTCAGGTCTGTCAGTCACATTACGCACAGGTGGTATGGGCTCCAACGCCTCATCGTCGAATTGGGGTAGCATTTTACGCTTCAGGTAACTCTTTGTTGGGCGTTCCAGGCCGTATTCTTCGGCTGCCAGGAATTAGTCCATCTATCGTTGAGCAGATCTTGGTCAGCTTGGAGCTACTGCTGCTTTTTCTTTAGGATTCTCGTAGTGGCTATTAGCTGGCACTTAAAGCGCTCTTGTTCGAGGGGTTCCTCTGGCACGATGAAATCTTCATTGCCGAGGTTCACGCCGTCCTCGGAGAGTGGTAGGTAGTTGCTATCCTCCGAGTCTTTGTTCCCTGCTTGATCATCAGGGTCAATTTGCCCGTCCTCCTGATCATCCTGTTCGGATGTTGGTTCGGTGGGGTCTTCTTGGTCTTTGGCGTTTTTCGGAGTGTCATCATCTCTGGTGCCGGTGTTGCTGTCTTTTTCGCGACGCGATTTAGAGCGGCGCTGCTGACGTCGATGCTTTGGTGGTATCTCAGGAGGTTCGTCCTTGACTGGATCCTTTTCATCATCACCGTTGCCTGCTTTAGGTGTGCCCACCATGTACACGTCGTATGAGGAAGTGGCCGTCCAACATCCAGTGAACGGCAGGTTTTGGACCTGCTCCTCTCTGGCATCGTCGTCCATACCGTCGATGTCTTCGGAGGCATAGTCGAGCATGTTGGTTAGATCGTCGACAATGGCTATGAAGTGGGCGGTGGGTGGGAAGTAAAATTCCCTATTTTCAGCCCCTAGTCTGGGCTGTGCGTTATTCGGAAGTGGTTCCTCTGTGATAGCGAGGGATCTCATTAAGTCCAGAGCCTCGTTCAAGAGCGAGGTTTGTATAGGGACAGAAGTTCCCGGGCCGAGCTTGCATGACACAGACTTCGAGGATACAGAGCCAGTGTCCGGAGAAGAGTTCGGTCTTGAGATGACCATCGGTGACACTATTCTCTACGGTTCTCCTGTGTTGAGCCCTGTGGCCGTAGAGGGTATGGCGGGCTCTAGACTCCCGTCTTCGGACCTGGTGACGCGCTCCGGATCTAAGGCCGAAGCGGTGGCTGGGGCCGCAAATCCTTGGAGGATCAAGTCTCCTCGGATATCAGTGACATAGTTCAGATTTTCGAAACTGATCCGGTGACCAGGGGTGTAGCTATCGATCTGCTCCAGGTGGCCAACTGAGTTGGCGCGCATTGCGAAGCCGCCAATATGAAGATCTGGCCGGGGAGAAAAATCTCCTTCCCGGCAGCATTATTGTAGATGATCGATGTGAAGGAAATATGCCCTAGAGGCAATAATAAAGTTGTTATTTATATTTCCTTATAGCATGATAAATGTTTATTATTCATGCTAGAATTGTATTAACCGGAAACTTAGTACATGTGTGAATACATAGACAAAATAGAGTGTCCCTAGTATGCCTCTACTTGACTAGCTCGTTAATCAAAGATGGTTAAGTTTCCTGACCATAGACATGTGTTGTCATTTGATGAATGGGATCACATCATTAGAGAGTGATGTGATGGAGAAGACCCATCCATTAGCTTAGCATAAATGATCGTTTAGTTTTATTGCTACTGCTTTCATCATGACTTATACATGTTCCTCGGACTATGAGATTATGCAACTCCCGAATACCGGAGGAACACCTTGTGTGCTATCAAACGTCACAACGTAACTGGGTGATTATAAAGATGCTCTATAGGTGTCTCCGATGGTGTTTGTTGAGTTGGCATAGATCGAGATTAGGATTTGTTACTTTGATTGTCGAGGAGGTATCTCTGGGCCCTCTCGGTAATGCAGATCACTATAAGCCTTGCAAGCAATGTGACTAATGAGTTAATTAGAGGATCTTGCATTATGGAATGAGTAAAGAGACTTGCAGGTAACGAGATTGAACTAGGTATGGTGATACCGACGATCGATTCTTGGGCAAGTAACATACCGATGACAAAGGGAACAACGTATGTTGTTATGCGGTTTGACCGGTAAAGATCTTCGTAGAAAATGTAGGAGCCAATATGAGCATCCAGGTTCCGCTATTTTCTATTGACCAGAGATGTGTCTCGGTCATGTCTACATAGTTCTCGAACCCGTAGGGTCCGCACGCTTAATGTTTGATGACGATTTGTATTATGAGTTACGTGATTTGATGTACCGAAGGTTGTTCGGAGTCCCGAATGAGATCACGGACATGACGAGGAGTCTCGAAATGGTGAAGACGTAAAGATCGATATATTGGAAGGCTATATTCTGACATCAGAAAGGTTTTGAGTGATTTGGGTATTTTTCAGAGTACCGGAGAGTTACGGGAATTCACCGGGGGGGGTCAATGGGCCTTCATGGGCCTTGGTGGAAATAGAGGGCAGCAAGGGATCTGTGGTGCGCGCCCCCTCTAGGCCCAAACCGGATTGGTTTAGGGCTTGGGGGCCCCTCTTTCCTTCTCCCCTCCTCCTCTTTCCTTCCCCTCCTAGTTGCACTAGGAAAGGGGGAACCTACTACGAGTAGGAGTAGGATTCCCCCCTTGGGGCGCACCCTATGAGGCCGTGTGGCCCCCTCCCCTTGCTCCTTTATATACGGGGGTAGGGGGCACCTTAGAATTCGCAAGTTGATAGTTGTCTTAGCCGTGTGCATTGCCCCCTCCACCATATTCCACATCGGTCATATCGTCGTAGTGCTTAGGCGAAGCCCTGCGCCGGTAACTTCATCATCACCGTCGCCAGGCCGTCGTGCTGACGAAACTCTCCCTCGGACTCAACTGGATCAAGAGTACGAGGGACGTCATCGAGCTGAACATGTGCTAAACATGGAGGTGCCGTACGTTCAGTACTGAGATCGGTCGGATCGTGAATACGTACGACTACAACAACCGCGTTGTAATAACGCTTCCACTTTCGGTCTACGAGGGTACGTAGACATACTCTTCCCCTCTTGTTGCTATGCATCACCTAGATGGATCTTGCGTGTGCGTAGGATTTTTTTTGAAATTACTGCGTTCCCCAACACGATGGAGCCAGCGAGCCTTTCGACAACAGCACAGTGGAACTCTGAATGAAAGCACCAATGTCGGTGTCAAAACCGGCAGACTCGGGTAGGGGGTCTCAAACTGTGCGTCTAATGATTGAAGGTAACATGAGACAGGGACATGGTGTTTACCCAGGTTCGGGCCCTCCTAACGGAGGTAATACCCTACGTCCTACTTGATTGACTTTGATGAGTATAGGGGTTAGAAGAGTTGATCTACCACGAGATCGTAATGGCTAAACCCTAGATGTCTAGCATGTATGATTATGATTGCCTCCACGTACTAAACCCTCCGGTTTATATAGACACTGGAGGGGGCTACGGTTGTACAGAGTCGGTTTATAGAGAAAGGAATCTTCATATCCGTATGCCAAGCTTGCCTTCCACACCAAGGAGAGTCCCATCCGGACACGGGGGAAAGCCTTCTATCTTGTATCTTCGCAGCCCATTAGTCTGGCCCATGTTACATAGCCCGGACGCCCGAGGACCCCCTAATCCAGGACTCCCTCACATGGCACTTCCTCAAAGTTTTTCATAATCTCTTTTCTTCATGCTCTGAAAGGTTAGCACTAATAATAAAATGATATATATTCTTGTCATCAAGATAAGCATATTTCAAAGTATTAGGCAATTGTTTCAATTCAAACACAGGATCACCCTTTGGTGGTGGAGGGCCTCCAAGAGTTTCAATAGGCATATTGTATTTAAGGATGGGTGGTTGATCAAAGAACATCTTATCTAGATCATTTCCTTGGTCTAGCAAATATTGTTCTAACGGATCAGTAGGAGGTACGACAATAGAAGCAAGATCAATAATTTCATCTTTACTAGACTATTCCTTATCATGAGGTTGTCTATGAAACTTAGAGAAATTAAACTCATGAGATATATAGTGAGTGTTGTTCACATCAATGGATGAGAAATAGACTTGTATCTTGAATCACTCACTATTAATTATGAGATATATTAATTTGAGTGGGAGAAAAATTATGTATTAATTAAGTTTAATAACTAGTGCAAATTAATTATGAATAATGTCTATGTGTAGTTTGCACTATAGTTATAGAATTATGGCTCACAGTTCCACCTTTGTTGTTGAAACTTATTGACTATTATTTATCTGGTTGAAACTTTATATTTGAGAGGATCCTCCTCTAAAAGTGCCAAGAAGGATTTTGTCCTACTGCATGTCTACAATACTCTCTTGTTGATGCGATGGATGAAGAGACTCGTGTCCTTCGATCCAAAAGCTAGAATTGTATTATGGCATGCTTGCTTCCGAGATACCCGAACTTCAAAATGTTTGGGATAGTTATGTGATATTCTTGGACCTGGAAATTGTTTTAGAAACAAACAAAGGTTAAAATATATGTGATATCTAAAGAAGTGTTTTTGTTTGCAAGTTCTGGTGAAGTGTTCAAGTATGACTGACATGCGGAAGATCCGGAAGAACATTAGTCATGTGTTGATAGTGAAAACTTATAGAGAAAGAACAAAAACTGAAGGTTGTAATGAGACTTACGCGCCTAGGGATGTTCAGGGCACATGACACTCTTAAAGTTGATGTTACTTCTAAGAGTAAGAGAAATATTGAAATAAAACTATAAGAGTAAAAGGCAGAAAAAAAGAAGACTGGAATGTCCAGCCGAGGTACGAATGCCATACAAGTTATGAGATGTGGAGATTGTTGGTCAAGTAAAGTGTGATTCTTGAGAATTCTGATTAAATTGTTAAACACTAAAATATTCGAGAATTGTGGTTAAAGGTTGATCAAAAGGATACCAACTCGATTGCATGTTGTTGCGAATCGATGCAAGAATTACTACGGCCTAATAACCAACAAATTAATGAGGTTAAAATATGTGTTGAATTTTTTAATAGTTATTATACTTTTTCATCGATATATCACCTCTAAATTTATTGTCATAATTGATTTTAGAGTTTTTTTACACTCTAGCCCATTGCATAGAAGTTGCAAGGAGCTTGTTCATAAGAGAACAATAGTTGTTCGATGTGATGAACAAAAGGGCCATACTCCTATTGAGAATAGGATGTAAGTTATGAATATTGATGATAGGATTGAACATCCAGAACACTGACGCTAAATGCCGCAAGACAAAAAATACCACATATGTGTGCGGCACTGCATTTAGTCACATTGGGGAAACCCGCATGGAGAAATTCCATAGTGATGGATTTTGGAGTCATAGGATTATGAATCATCTGACACTTGTAACTTTCGTCCAAATAGTGAAGTAAACTAAAATACCGCTCATAGGCCATAAAGAACGAGCAACAAAAGTAATTGGAAATATGCATATTGAGGTATGTAGTCCAATAAGTGTTGTTGCAACCAGCGGATTTATCTATCTTCGAGGATGACTCAAGTAGATATTTCTATTTACTAACTGAGACATAAATCTGGATCTTTTAAAATGTTTCAAAAGATTTTTAGAATGAAGTAGAAATTATTGTAACGAGAAAATTGCATTTCTAGAATTGGATTGCAGATAAGAATTTTTGAAATACAAATTTAGCGAATGTTTGCTGAGCTATAAAACAATTTTATAGCTTGCACCTCCTAGAAATACCACTAGGAATAGAGTGTTCTGAGTAGATGTAATCAAGCTATGTATGACATGGTGAGATCAGAGATAACATCAATTGTTCCAGCAATATACTTTTAATGTGATTCTTTAGAGACTATGGCTTTTTACACTGAAAAAGAGTGCCATCAATTTTTTTGAAATAAGTGCTACTTTGTAGGTTACCCCAAATGGTTGGGCATTCCTCTATCACTATGCCGAGGCAAAGTGTTCTGTCACAGAGTGCAGGAATTTTGATGAAAATGTTTTCTGCAAAAGAGTGAGTGGGAGGATAGTGCAATTCGATGAGATTACATAATCTTTGTGATCAAGTCAAAGAAAAGAAACACTAGAAGTGGTACTAAAATTTCTTACCGTGACTGATACAGAAGGATATAGACTTCGGACGAACATGCAGCTGAACTATACATGTTGGAAAATTCGTACATACCTTCACAGTATGCAAATGAAATAATGTTGAAACAAAGAATGAACCTATAATGCACAGAGAAGCGTTGATGGGCCCTGACTCTGGAATTCGCTATACGCCAAGATAATTCGAGATAGTATACATACACATAATTCTAGTTCAGAACTTGATAGACCCTCTGAAAGACTTAAATTCTAAACTATAGTGATGGATCTATAAATTGACAACGATAAAAGGGAAAAATGCAATTTTGCCCTTAGTCGGAATCACCCCATGGGTTTTGCCCTTACTTTTCGGCTCTGCTCAGTTTTTCCCTTAGATTTGTCCCTGAGGCCGTCTGAGTGCCCTTTGACCATGTGACTAATACTTCAAAAATTCATAAAAAATTCACATGAAACCGCAAAAATGAAAATAAGGTATCAAAATGTTTAGAAAGACGCTACCTTTATGTGCAATGCATTTGCATTAAGGAAACAAGTAATGTTTAAACTACCCGAGGTTATTAATGTTATTAACATTATTAAAAATATAAAGATAAAACAATACTTTTTCATCAATAAAAATTACATCAAATGTAGGTGATGTTTTCTGAACATCCTCATATCTCATTTTCCTTTTTCTGAGTTAATATAACCTTGTTATGAATTTTCAAATGACTTTGTTCATTATTTTGAAACTTCATAACAACTTGGTATGAATTCACAATAGTGCAAATAAGATATCAAAATGTTCAGAAAACATCACCTATATTTGCCTAAAAAAATTTCATGAAAAAAGTATTGTTTATACCTTTATATTTTTATAATGTCAATAATATTAATAACCTCAAGTTGTTTAAACAATACCTTTTTCCTGAATGCAAATGACATGCACATAAAGGTAATGTCTTTCTAAACATTTTGATACATTATTTTCATTTTTACGGGTTCATATGAATTTGTTATGAATTTTTGAAGTATTGGTCAAACAGTCAAAGGGTACTTGGACGACTTTTGGGACAAATCTAAGGGCAAAACTGAGCAGGGCCAAAAAGTAAGGGCAAAACCCATGGGCTGGCACAACTAAGGGCAAAAGTGTAATTGTCCCAAGATAAGGATGTTTTATAATGCTTGACTTGTTGCAAATGGTTTATGACAAGATGAAGGAGTTGATTATGACGAGATTGTCTCATCATAATAATACTTAAAGTCAGTTCGGAATAAACTAGCAATTAATAAATATTTCGGTTATGCGATATAACAGATGGATGTTGATACGTCCATTTTGCGGTTTTATCCATAATAATGCTTTTTGGAGTAATTCTAATGCCTTTTCTCTCATAATTTACAAGGTACACACAAAGAGGGAGAATTCCAGCAGCTGGAAATCTGGACCTGGAAAAGCTACGTCAGGCCACCTATTCTGCACAATTTCAAACAAGCTGAAACTTCACAGAGATTTTTTATGGAATATATAAGAAATATTGAAGCCAATAACTACCAAAGGGGGCCACCAGGTGGGCAGAACCCACCAGGGCGCGCCAGGGCCCCCTGGCGCGCCCTGGTGGGTTGTGGCCTCCTCGGCCCACCTTCGGTGCCCATCTTTTGGTATTGAAGTCATTTTGACCTAGAAAAAATAAGGAGAAGGCTTTCGGGATGGAGCGCCGCTCTTTCAAGGCGGAACTCCAGCGGAGCGATTCCACCGGGGGAACTTCCCTCCCGGAGGGGGGAATCATCATCAGCATCATCACCAACAACTCTCCCATCTTGGGGAGGGCAATCTCCATCAACATCTTCAACAACACCATCTCATCTCATACCCTAGTTCATCTCTTGTATTTAATCTTGTTACCGGAACTATAGATTGGTGCTTGTGGGTGGCTAGTAGTGTTGATTACATCTTGTTGTTGATTACTATATGGTTTATTTGGTGGAATATTATATGTTCAAATCCATTATGCTATTCATTACCCCTCTGATCATGAGCATGTTTATTATTAGTGAGTAGTTACTTTTGTTCTTGAGGTCATGGGAGAAATCATGTTGCAAGTAATCATGTGAACTTGATATGTGTTCGATATTCTGATAGTATGTATGTTTTGATTCCCTTAGTGGTGTCATATGAACATCGACTACATGATACTTCACCATATTTGGGAACGCATTGTGGAGTAGTAAATAGATGGTGGGTTGCGAGAGTGACAGAAGCTTAAACCCCAGTTTATGCACTATTCCGTAAGGGACCGATTGGATGCTAGAGTTTAATGCTATGGTTAGAATTTATTCTTAATATTTTTCTCGTAGTTATGGATGCTTGTGGGAGGGTTAATAATAAGTAGGAGGTTTGTTCAAGTAATAACATCACCTAAGCACCGGTCCACCCACATATCAAATTATCAAAGTAGCGAACACAAACCAAACCAGCATGATGAAAGTGACTAGATGAAATTCTCGTGTACCCTGAAGAACGCTTTGCTTATCATAAGAGAACGTTTTGGCCTGTCCTTTGCCTCAAAAGGATTGGGCTATGCTACCTCTTGAGCACTGCGTTGGTTTTCCCTTGAAGAGGAAAGGGTGATGCAGCAAAGTAGCGTAAGTATTTCCCTCAGTTTTTGAGAACCAAGGTATCAATCCAGTAGGAGATCACGCTCAAGTCCCATGCACCTACACAAACAAATAAGAACCTCGCAACCAACGCGATAAAGGGGTTGTCAAGCCCTTCACGGTCACTCACGAGAGTGAGATTTGATAGATATGATAAGATAATATTTTTGGTATTTTTATGATAAAGATGCAAAGTAAAATAAAAGGCAAAGGAAATAACTAAGTATTGGAATATTTATATGATGGAAGATAGACCCGGGGGCCATAGGTTTCACTAGTGGCTTCTCTCAAGAGCATAAGTATTACGGTGGGTAAACGAATTACTGTCGAGCAATTGATAGAATTGAGCATAGTTATGAGAATATCTAGGTATGATCATGTATATAGGCATCACGTCCGAGACAAGTAGACCGAAACGATTCTGCATCTACTACTATTACTCCACACATCGACTGCTATCCAGCATGCATCTACAGTATTAAGTTCATAAGAACAGAGTAATGCTTTAAGGAAGATGACATGATGTAGAGGGATAAACTCATGCAATATGATATAAACCCCATCTTTTTATCCTCGATGGCAAAAATACAATACATTTCAGTTCCCTTTCTGTCACTGGGATCAAGCACCGCAAGATTGAACCCAAAGCTAAGAAATTCTCCTATTGCAAGAAAGATCAATCTAGTAGGTCAAACCAAACTGATAATTCGAAGAGACTTGCAAAGATAAATCAATCATACATAAAAGAATTCAGAGGAGAATCAAATATTGTTCATAGATAATCTGGATCATAAACCCACAATTCATCAGATCTTGACAAACACACCGAAAAAAAAGATTACATCGAATAGATCTCCAAGAAAATTGAGGAGAACTTTGTATTGAGATCCAAAGAGAGATAATAAGCCGTCTAGCTAATAACTATGGACCCTTAGGTCTGAAGTAAACTACTCACACATCACCGGAGAGGCCATGGAGTTGATGTAGAGGCTCTCCGTGATCAATGCCCCCTCCGGCGGAGCTCCGAAAAAGGCCCCGAGATGGGATCTCTTGAGTACAGAAGGTTACAGCAGTGGAATTAGGTTTTCATGGTGCTCCTGGATGTTTGGGGGGTACGTGGACTTATATAGGAGGAAGAAGTATGTCGGTGGAGCAACGGAGGGCCCACAAGGGTGGAGGGCGCGCCCCTGCCTCGTGCCTTCCTCCCTTGTTTCTTGACTGCCACTCCAAGTCTCCCGGATCACATTTGTTGAGAAAATCATGTTCCCGAAGGTTTCATTCCATTTGGACTCCGTTTGATATTCCTTTTCTTCGAAACCCTAAAATAGGCAAAAAAAATAGCAATTTGGGCTGGGCCTCCGGTTAGTAGGTTAGTCCCAAAAAAGATATAAAAGTGTAAAATAAAGCCCATTAAATCCCAAAATAGATAATATAATAGCATGGAGCAATCAAAAATTATAGATACGTTGGAGACATATCAAGCATCCCCAAGCTTAATTCATGCTCGTCCTCGAGTAGGTAAATGATAAAAGAAGAATTTTTGATTTGGAATGCTTTCTAACATATTTCCCAATGTAATTTTTCTTTATTGTGGCATGAATGTTTAGATCCGAAAGATTCAAGATAAAAGTTTAATATTGACATAGAAACAATAATACTTCAAGCATACTAACTAAGCAATTTTGTCTTCTCAAAATAACATGGCCAAAGAAAGTTATCCCTACAAAATCATATAGTCTGGCTATGCTCTATCTTCACCACACAAAATATTTAAATCATGCACAACCCCGATGACAAGCCAAGAAATTGTTTCATACTTTTGATGTTCTCAAACTTTTTCAATCTTCACGCAATATATGAGCGTGAGCCATGGATATAGCACTATATGTGGAGTAGAATGGTGGTTGTGGAGGAGAAAAAAAGGAGAAGATAGTCTCACATCAACTAGGCGTATCAACGGGCTATGGAGATGCCCATCAATAGATATCAATGTGAGTGAGTAGGGATTGCCATGCAACGGATGCACTAGAGCTATAAGTATATGAAATCTCAACAAAAGAAACTAAGTGGGCATGCATCCAACTTGCTTGCTCACGAAGATCTAGGGCATTTTGATGAAGCCCATCATTGGAATATACAAGCCAAGTTATATAATGAAAAATTCCCACTAGTATATGAAAGTGATATCATAGGAGACTCTCTATATGAAGAACATGGTACTACTTTGAAGCACAAGTGTGGAAAAAGGATAGTAGCATTGTCCCTTCTCTCTTTTTCTCTCATTTTTTGGACCTTTTTTATGGCCTTTCTTTTTTTCGTCCGAAGTCTCATCCCAACTTGTGGGGGAATCATAGTCTCCATCATCCTTTCCTCACTGGGACAATGCTCTAATAATGATGATCATCACACTTTATTTACTTTACAACTCGAGAATTACAACTCAATACTTAGAACAAAATATGACTCTATGTGAATGCCTCCGGCGGTGTACCGGGATGTGCAATGATGCATGAGTGACATGTATGAAGAATTATGAACAGTGGCTTTGCCACAAATAGGATGTCAACTACATGATCATGCAAGCAATATGACAATGATGGAGCGTGTCATGATAACGGAACGGTGGAAAGTTGCATGGCAATATATCTCGGAATGACTATGGAAATGCCATAATAGGTAGGTATGGTGGCTGTTTTGAGGAAGGTATACGGGTGGTTTATGGTACCGGTGAAAGTTGCACGATACTAGAGAGGCTACCGATGGTGGAAGGGTGAGAGTGTGTATATCCATGGACTCAACATTAGTCATAAAGAACTCACATACTTATTGCAAAAATCTATTAGTTATCGAAACAAAGTAATACGCGCATGCTCCTAGGGAGATAGATTGGTAGGAAAAGACCATCGCTCGTCCCCGACCGCCACTCATAAGGAATACAATCAATAAATAAATTATGCTCCTACTTCATCACATAACGGTTCACCATACATGCATGCTACGGGAATCACAAACTTCAACACAAGTATTTCTCAAATTCACAACTACTCAACTAGCATGACTCTAATATCACCATCTCCATATCTCAAAGCAATTATCAAGTATCAAACTTCTCAAAGTATTCAATGCACTTGTATGAAAGTTTTTATTATTGCCATGTTGTTCTAAAGGACTCTCAACATAATATAAGTGAAGCATGAGAGAACAATAGTTTCTATAAAACAAATCCACCACCGTGCTCTAAAAGATATAAGTGAAGCACTAGAGCAAAAACTATATAGCTCAAAAGATATAAGTGAAGCACATAGAGTATTCTAATAAATTTCAAATCATGTGAGTCTCTCTCAAAAGGTGTGTACAGAAAGGATGATTGTGGTAAACTAAAAATCAAAGACTCAAATCATACAAGACGCTCCAAGCAAAACACATATCATGTGGTGAATAAAAATATAGCTCCAAGTAAAGTTACCGATAGACGAAGACGAAAGAGGGGATGCCTTCCGGGGCATCCCCAAGCTTAGGATTTTTGGTTTCCTTGAATTTTACCTTGGGGTGCCATGGGAATCCCCAAGCTTAGGCTCTTGCCACTCTTTGTTCCATAATCCATCAAATCTTTACCCAAAACTTGAAAACTTCACAACACAAAACTCAAAATAGAAAATCTCGTGAGCTCCGTTAGCGAAAGAAAACAAAACACCACTTCAAGGTACTGTAATTAACTCATTCTTTATTTATATTGGTGTTAAACCTAATGTATTCCAACTTCTCTATGGTTTATAAACTCTTTTACTAGCCATAGATTCATCAAAATAAGCAAACAACACAAGAAAAACAGAATCTGTCAAAAACAGAACAGCCTGTAGTAATCTGTAGCTAACGCAAGTTATGTAACCCCAAAAATTCTAAAATAAATTTATGGACGTTAGGAATTTATCTATTAATCATCGTCAAAAAGAATTAGCTAAATAGCACTTTCCAAATAAAAATGGCAGCAATTCTCGTGAGCGCTAAAGTTTCTGTTTTCTACAGCAAGATCAAAAAGACTTTCCCCAAGTCTTCCCAATGGATCTACTTGGCACAAACACTAATTAAACACAAAAAACACAACCAAAATAGAGGCTAGATAAATTATTTATTACTAAAAAGAAGCGAAAGGCAAGGGATAAAAATAAAATTTGGTTGCCTCCCAACAACCGCTATCGTTTAACGCCCCTAGCTAGGCATAAAAGCGAAGATAGATCTAGGTGTTGCCATCTTTGATTTTAATTTTCTTAACAGAGTCATGCTCGAATCCAGGAGGTTCCTTACGTTTCCCTTCATATTCGGAAATTTTTAGATCTAAAGAATCCAGGCGCGTATTCATGCGGTGGAGATTTCCACTAACGCTCTTGAGAGGTTCAAGAGATTTTTATAAAATTTTCGTTACTTCGAAAATCTTCTCAAAAACTTGTGTCTCTTCTTGGGTATTATGTGGCCCCTTTTGTGAAGGTAGTGTTCCCACTATTCCCTCTAAAATTTCATGAGCAATACTGGGATCTGTTTCAACAAAATTTCCTTTGGCAACGCAATCCAAGAGTTGTCTATGGGACATGTTTAATCCAACATAAAAATTGCGAAGCAAAATTCTAAAATTCACCTCTAGGGTGCAATTACGATAAGATTCCATTATCCTAAACGACGCATCTCTTAAATTTTCTCCTTGCCTTTGTTTGAAGTGAAGAACTTCAAACTCAGGAGACAAAGGGGCAGATAAAGGACTAGCCATAACGACGAAGCAAGGGAAAAAGGCAAAAAGAGAAAGAGAAGGGGAACGGAGAGAGAGGGCGAATAAAATGGCAAGGCTGAAGTGGGGGAGAGGAAAACGAGAGGCAAATGGCAAATAATGTAATGCGAGGGATAAGAGTTTGTGATGGGTACTTGGTATGTCTTGACTTAGCAACGACACCTGAAATGACTCGTTGTTGGGAGTCAAATCTTGACTTGACTTGGCGCGAATCTCCCCGGCAACGGCACCAGAAATCCTTCTTGCTACCTCTTGAGCACTGCGTTGGTTTTCCCTTGAAGAGGAAAGGGTGATGCAGCAAAGTAGCGTAAGTATTTCCCTTAGTTTTTGAGAACCAAGGTATCAATCCAGTAGGAGATCACGCTCAAGTCCCATGCACCTACACAAATAAATAAGAACCTCGCAACCAACGCGATAAAAGGGGTTGTCAAGCCCTTCACGGTCACTTACGAGAGTGAGATCTGATAGATATGATAAGATAAATTTTTGGTATTTTTATGATAAAGATGCAAAGTAAAATAAAAGGCAAAGGAAATAACTAAGTATTGGAATATTTATATGATGGAAGATAGACCCGGGGGCCATAGGTTTCACTAGTGGCTTCTCTCAAGAGCATAAGTATTACGGTGGGTAAACGAATTACTGTCGAGCAATTGATAGAATTGAGCATAGTTATGAGAATATCTAGATCATGTATATAGGCATCACGTCCGAGACAAGTAGACTAAAAACGATTCTGCATCTACTACTATTACTCCACACGTCTACCACTATCCAGCATGCATCTGGAGTATTAAGTTCAGAAGAACCGAGTAATGCTTTAAGAAAGATGACATGATGTGGAGGGATAAACTCATGCAATATGATATAAACCCCATCTTTTTATCCTCGATGGAACAATACAATACGTGTAGGTTCCCTTTCTGTCACTGGGATCGAGCACCGTAAGATTGAACCCAAAGCTAAGCACTTCTCCTATTGCAAGACAGATCAATCTAGTAGGCCAAACCAAACTGATAATTCGAAGAGACTTGCAAAGATAAACCAATCATACATAAAAGAATTCAGAGGATAATAAAATATTGTTCATAGATAATCTGGATCATAAACCCACAATTCATCGGATCTCGACAAATAGACCGCAAAAGAAGATTACATCGAATAGATCTGAAAGAAAATTGAGGAGAACTTTTTATTGAGATCCAAAGAGAGAGAAGAAGCCATCTAGCTAATAACTATGGACCCGTAGGTCTGAAGTAAACTACTCACACATCACCGGAGAGGCCATGGAGTTGATGTAGAGGCTGAGGGAGTCCTGTATTAGGGGGTATCCGGAGAGCCGAATTATATCCTTTGGCCGTACTGTTGGACTATGAAGATACAAGATTGAAGACTTCGTCCCGTGTCCGGATGGGACTCTCCTTGGCGTGGAAGGCAAGCTTGGCAATACAGAGATATAGATCTCCTTCCTTGTAACCGACTCTGTGTAACCCTAGCCCCCTCTGGTGTCTATATAAACCGGAGGGTTTAGTCCGTAGGACCAACAACAACAATCATACCATAGGCTAGCTTCTAGGGTTTAGCCTCTCTGATCTCGTGGTAGATCAACTCTTGTATCACTCATATTATCAAGAACAATCAAGCAGGACATAGTGTATTACCTCCATCAAGAGGGCCCGAACCTGGGTAAACATCATGTCCCCTGCCTCCTGTTACCATCCGCCTTAGACGCACAGCTCGGGACCGCCTACCCGAGATCCGCTGGTTTTGACACCGACATTGGTGCTTTCATTGAGAGTTCCTCTATGTCGTCATCGTTAGGCTTGATGGCTCCTTCGATCATCGATAGCGATGCAATCCAGGGTGAGACTTTTCCCCCCAGACAGATCTTTGTATTCGGCGGCTTCGCACTGCGGGCCAACTCGCTTGGCCATCTGGAGCAGATCGAGAGTTACGCCCCTGGCCACCATGTCAGGTTTGGAAGATTAAACTACATGGCCGACATCCACGGAGACTTGATCTTTGACGGATTAGAGCCCCTGCCTAGTGCGCCGCACGATCACGATGAGCATGATTTAGCTCTACCACCGGACAGTGTTCAGGAGACCGCACCGGCAACCGCTCAGACCCTCAATTCGGAGCCAATTGCACCATCCATGGACGGGTGGATAGACCCCGCCACGGAGGCCTCATTCTCAGCGGCGATCGAGCCAAGTATCGACCTTACCCTTCACGAGAGCCGTGGCGCCAAACTGCCGGATTCTTCCCCGGCCACGGACTCCGAACCGCCTGCGCCCGTGCCTATCGAATCCGACTGGGCGCCGATCATGGAGTTCACCTCCGCGGATATCTTCCAGCACTCGCCCTTCGGCGATATACTGAACTCATTAAGGTCTCTCTCCTTGTCAGGAGAGTCCTGGCCGAACTATATCCGGCAGGATTGGGATGCGGATGACGAAGAAATTCGCCGCCCACCCACCATCCACTTAGTAGGCACTGTCGACGATTTGACCGACACGCTCGACTTCGACTCCGAAGACATCGACGGTATGGACAACAATGCAGGAGACAAATAGGAACCACTGCCCACAGGGCACTAGACAGCCACCTCATCATATGATATATACATGGTGGATACACCCAAAGAAGGCAATGGCGACGGGACAGCGGAGGATGACCCCTCCAAAAAAGCAACCCAAGCGCCGCCGACAGTGGCGCCGCTCTAAGTCTCGCCAAAGCAAAAGCGGTGATACCGGCACAGGAGATAATAGCACTCCGGACAGTACCGAAGATAACGACAATCCCCTCCAGCAAGATTTAGAGCAGGAGGATGGAGAAGCCAGCCCTCCCGAGAGAGCGGCAGATGGAGAGGCGGAGGATGATAATTACATGCCTCCCTCTGAAGACGAGGCAAGCCTCGACGATGACGAATTTGTCGTGTCTGAGGATCCCGTCGAGCAAGAGCGCTTCAAGCGCCGGCTTATAGCCATGGCAAATAGCCTTAAGAAAAGAAACAACAGCTTCAAGCTGATCAAGATTTGCTAGCTGACAGATGGACTGAAGTCCTTGCGGACAAGGAATATGAACTCGAACGCCCCTCCAAGAGTTACCCAAAGCGCAGGTTGCTACCCCGACTAGAGGAGGAAGCATTAAAACCAACATCTCCAGCGTATGATGCGGCTGATCGGCCACCTCGTGGCCGCGACAGAGAGGCATTTCAGCCAAAAGCTCAGCCCGCACCCCGACGCCACTCAAATAAAAATGTCAAGGCACGGGGAAACACGCTAGACTTGTGAGACGTATTGGAGGACAAAGCAAAACACGCAAGATCAATCTACAGATCACGAGGGCGCACCACTACGCGAGACGACAACAGTCATGCCGGATACAGTAAAAGTAAATCTGGCCGGGCCGAACACAGCGGACAAGACTCATTTGAGCTGCGTCGCGACATAGCCCAGTACAGAGGCGCCGCACACCCCCTATGCTTCACAGATGAAGTAATGGATCACCAAATCCCAAAGGGTTTCAAACCCGTAAATATTGAATCATACGACAGTACAACAGATCCTGCAGTATGGATCGAGGACTTCCTCCTGCACATCCACATGGCCCACGGTGACGATCTAGACGCCATCAAATACCTCCCACTCAAGCTCAAAGGACCAGCTCGACATTGGCTCAACAGCCTGCCAGCAGAATCCATTGGCTGTTGGGAAGATCTGGAAGCCGCATTTCTCGACAACTTCCAGGGCACTTATGTGCAACCACCAGATGCCGATGACTTGAGCCACATAATTCAGCAGCCAGAGGAATCGGCCAGGCAATTCTAGACACAGTTCCTGACAAAGAAAAATCAAATCATCGACTGTCCGGATGCAGAGGCCCTAGCAGCTTTTAAGCACAACATCCGCGACGAGTGGCTCGCCCGGCACCTTGGCCAGGAAAAGCCGAAATCTATGGAAGCCCTCACGACACTCATGACCCTCTTTTGCGCGGGAGAGGACAGCTGGCTGGCTCACAGCAATAATATATCAAAGAACCATGGTACTTCGGATACCAAGGATAGCAATGGCAGGTCACGTCGCAACAAACACAAGCGCCGCATCAACAACGACAATACCGAGGATACGGCAGTCAATGCGGGATTCAGAGGCTCTAAACCCGGTCAGCGGAAAAAGCCATTCAAAAGAAGCACTCCGGGCCCATCCAGTTTGGACCGTATACTCGATCTCTCGTGTCAAATACACGGCACCCCCGACAAGCCAGCCAACCAC
The DNA here is from genome assembly GCF_003073215.2 of Triticum urartu. NCBI lineage: Eukaryota > Viridiplantae > Streptophyta > Magnoliopsida > Poales > Poaceae > Triticum > Triticum urartu. The sequence goes on from NC_053026.1 coordinate 446,097,180, forward strand.
ACCAACAGGGAATGTTGGGTGTTCAAGCAGGCCCGCAAGTTAAATTCCGAAAACAAAGACAAGGGGTTACATAGCGATGAGGAGGAGGAGCCTCGACCTCCGAACACCAGAGGACAGAAGAGGTTCCCCCCACAAGTGCAGACGGTGAACATGATATATGCAACCCATATCCCCAAGAGGGAGCGGAAGCATGCGCTAAGGGATGTATATGTGTTGGAGCCAGTCGCCCCAAAGTTCAACCCATGGTCCTCCTGTCCGATCACCTTCGATCGCAGGGACCACCCCACTAGTATCCATCACGGCAGATTCGCCGCACTGGTCCTAGATGTAATCATCGATGGATTTCACCTCACTCGAGTCCTTATGGACGGCGGCAGCAGCCTGAACCTGCTTTATCAAGACACAGTGCGCAAAATGGGTATAGACCCCTCAAGGATCAAACCCACAAAAACAACCTTCAAAGGCGTCATAGAAGGCGTAGAGGCCCATTGAACAGGCTCAGTCACACTAGAAGTGGTCTTCGGATCCCCGGATAACTTCCGAAGCGAGGAGTTAATCTTCGATATAGTCTCGTTCCGCAGTGGCTATCATGCACTGCTCGGGCGAACCGCATTTGCGAGACTCAATGCATTACCGCATTATGCATACCTCAAGCTCAAGATGCCAGGACCTCGGGGGGTCATCACAGTCAATGGAAACACAGAACGCTCTCTCCGCATGGAGGAGCACACTGCGGCCCTCGCAGCAGAAGCACAAAGCAGCCTCTTTAGGCAATCCACCAATTCGGCGATTATACACCCAGACACCGTCAAGTGCGCCCGAAGTAATCTGCAACAAGACCGCCTGGCACGTACCGAGCTCCCATAGCAATGCGGCTGCCACCCCAGTCCCAGCCAAACGGCGAAATCTGCGCCACACGTACATAATTACGCATTGAAAATACCATGGGCATATGTGGGGGGCACGACTAAGGCACGCCCCAAAACGCGGCTCAACCGCACTAGGGACTTCCCGCTTTGTTATTTTCTCTCTTTCAGGACTTTACTCTCTGGAAACCCCGTCCGGCAGTACGATTGTCGGACACACGGTACAACAACCATGGAGGCAGAAAGCTACGTCGCACCATGGAATTCCCAGGTGGTCTCTGGTAACGAGTGAAATACCTGCTTTAAATACCATTCCTCAGTTTGCCCTTGGAGGGGACATGTCAAATAGTCCTACTTTTTGCTTATTGCACTACTTGTATCATTCTGCTTCGACGCACCGTTTTTTGAATAAACAATGCATAGCACTAGACTATTACCGCATTCTCTATTCTTTTATATATATATATATATATATATATATATATATATTCATTCATGACATTCCGCACCCGTACAGTCTGGTACGGCCAATACGCCAGGGGCTTAAGAGTACCCCATAATACGGTGTGAGAAGTCCGAACACTTTCGACAGTGCGGCACCCCGAACTTATTGCATTATATGCATCAGCTCCGAATCATGTCTTGGGTCAATAGTTGGGTTTGCCCGGCTCCCATGTTTTGGTACCTTATGTTCCGCTATATCGGCTAAGGTAGCACTGGGAGAACTACTGCGATTGTGCCTCGGTTCATCTGGGCAAGCACCTCAGTAGAGAAAGCTAACACTGACTGTCATCATAAGGTGAGAGCTGGTCGCTGTTCGAGAGGTCTCGAGTCCCTAAAGACTTATGCCTCTTAGGGCGAGGAGTCGGCTTTGTCCGGCTTAGGCGTGTATAGCGCCCCGAATTTGGCCTTCCGAATACTAGGGGCTTTGCCAAAATTTAAAATTGCAGACTTCTATGGCTAAGTGAGAGTGATAAAGCATTATAGTCCGATTGCCTTGTTCATTGTGCTGAGCACCTCCCTCGAAGGACCCAACAATGGGAAAAAGGGTGCTAAGATTTATCCCGAACACCCCAGCACTCGTGGAATGGGGGCAGAAGCCGACGACTGGCCATCTCTCAGATTTGATAAACAACCGCACAGAAGGTAATATTTTAAATTCAAACCAGCATTGCATAGCGCACATGAACAAGTTTTCATAATACAGGATCACACGAGCAAGTTCATTCAAAAATTACATCCTTCGCACACTTGTCCGCCACAAGACGGGCACCCTTCAGGACACCCTCATAATACATTTCAGGGTGGCGATGCTCCTTGCCCTGCGGCGGCCCCTCCTTCACCAGCTTCTCGGCGTCCATCTTGGCCCAGTGCACCTTCGCACGGGCAAAAGCCTGGCGTGCACCTTCGATGCAGACGGACCACTTTATGACTTCCAGCCGTGGGCAGGAATCTACAAGCCGCCTCACCAGGCCGAAGTAGCTATTGGGAAGGGAGTCGCCAGGCCACATCCAGACTATAAGGCCCCTCATGGCCTGTTCGGCCGCCTTGTGCAGCTCGACCAATTGCTTCAGCTGGTCGCTCACACGCATCGGGTGTTCGGTCCCAGTATACTAAGACCAGAACAACTTCTCTGTCGAGCTTCCCTCCTCGGCCTGGTAGTACTTTGCGGCATCCGACACGTTGCGGGGCAAATCTGTGAATGCTCCTGGAGAGCTCCGGACTCGGGTAAGTAACAAGTAATTTACTTTCACATGCTTGCTTTGCATAATGAATGCCTTACCCGCCGCTATCTTCCTCATCGCCTCAATTTCCTGGAGGGCCTTTTGGGCTTCAGCCTTGGCATGCTTTGTGCTCTCGAGGGCCGCGGCAAGCTCAGACTCTCGTGTCTTCGAGTCAAGCTCCAAGGTCTCGTCCTTCTTCACGAGAGCCTGGAGCTCTTGCTGCACCTCGCTCACCCGTGCCTCTTGTTTCTCCCGCTTGGTGCGCTCCTTGGCCGCTTTGTTTTCGGCCTCGGACAACACTTGCTTCAGGGTCGCCACTTCGATCGTGGCCCCTGGCACATCCATGATGATCCTATCATTTTGCAACCACATCTTTTTTATACATATAGACAAGGTATTACTTACCTTTGTTCTCCTCGAGCTGCCTCTTGGCAAGGCTGAGCTCTTTCTCGGACCGCTCGAGGTTTTGCTTCAGTGCGGCGACCTCCACAGTCAGTGCGGCAGAGGTCAATAGCGAAGCCTGCATACGCATATAGACATACTTGTATTAGACTCATGCAGATATTATTTGATCCTCTATTCGGCTTTTCTTTGTGAACACCAAACAGAGCATCAGGGGCTACTGTCTATGCGGTAATATTATCCTATATTTTAAATACTTACCTCAAAGCCTGTTAGAAGGCTGGCACAGGCTTCAGTCAGTCTGCTCTTGGCGGACTGAACCTTCTTGATCACCGCACTCATAATAGTGCGGTGCTCTTCGTCAATGGAAGCGCCGCGAAGCGCTCCCAGTAGGTTGTCCGGTGCCTCTGGATGGACAGAGGTCACTGGCATGGGCGGCTTGCCCCTCTTGGAAGGGGGCTGCCCGCCGGAGTCCGGAACCATTGGAGGTTCCGACGCAGTGTTCGGCTGAGGGCCGAACCTGGAGCCCTTGGGAGTCTTGCTCCCTTTGCGCCTGGAGTCCGGAAGGTCGCCTTGAGGCGCCTCCAGGGCTACCTCCTCTCGGCTCGGTGCCCCATGATACAATACCTCGACATTGTCTGTAGGGCGAGGAGGCGGTCGGAAGTGACTCGCTATTCATATCCGACGAGTCCAAGGAACCGTCCGACGAGGATACGTCGATGCGGGCTCGGGGCGGACGGCATGATCATATTCGATGTTTGGGGAAGCAGTGCAATAAAAGTATGCTATGAGTTACTCTGGTATCCGAATACTTACGACTTCGCCAGGGGCTTGGCCCTGAGTAACCACTCGTCTTTGCTGTCGGCGGTGGTGGTGGAACAGTCCGGAAGGAGAGTCCTTCCCTTCTTGGACCCTCCGGCCTCCCCGGTTGGGGCAGCCTTCCTTTTCCTGTCTCCCCCGGCTGGAGGGGGAGAACCGTCATCTTCCTCCTCCTCGTTTTCGCGGGAGGAGTGCGTCTCGGAGTTATCGGACGATGAGTCTGATACCACCTGGCGCCGGGAACTCTTTCGGGTTCCCGTGGCCTTCTTCTTGATCCTCTTCTCCGGCACCTCATAAGGAGCCGGAGTCCGCATATCCATCAGGAGAGCGTCTGCAGGGTCTTCGGGCAGAGGGGCCGGATAGTTAATCTGCTCCGATGTCTCCACCCAGTCCTGTCAAAGGCATGGGAGCTCAGACCCCACATATGGTTAAACTATGGAAAATAAATACCCTACGAGATGTACAGAACTTACCGGATTCGCAGGGCGCGTCGCGCTTAGCCCGCGGTCCTCGGTAAGGGGAGGGGGGACCTCGGCGCCCTTGAATAGCACATTCCAGACGTCCTTATGCATCGTGTCAAAGAGCTCGCGTAGAGTCTGGTGCTGGGCCGTGTGACGCCAGGGTAATCAAGCTACAGTAACCCTCTGGTAATGATGCCACATCACCTCAATTATTGTTGATAAATTCGCGTTAGTTCAAAATGATTCAAATTCAAATTTAAAATATAGGCAAACAACAAAAGTTTTCAAATATTAAAACTAAAATGTTCGGAGTGAACCAAATATTGCATAGGTTATTATGGTAGGGGAACCATACTTTTATAAAATGCTTAAATACTCTGCGATGAATAAAGCAACAACATAACCAATTTAATAAATGCCTTTTATGATTTATAAAATCTTAGACTATTTTGTTTAGGGTTTGATCTTTTTGTAGCTAAGGTATAGTTAGTGATACTAAATTAGGTTCAACTTTTGTGATTTTATAAAACTGAAATCAGAGGTAACTAGAAATTAGAACAGAAAAGAAAATAAGTAAAAAAGGTAAAAACAAAAAAATAAGAAAAGGAGAAAACCCTCCCCCCCGCTGGGCCTTTTGGCCTAGCTGGCCGTCCACACAGACCACGGCCGCCTGAATGGGCCGGCCCACCCCCACTCCCTCTCCGCAACCCCCCCACTCCACGGTCAATCCCCCACCGACACCCATTTTCCCTCCCCCACATTCTCTCTCTTCCACTCCCGATCCAACCGGGACCGGGATCGATCCCGCCCGACGCTGTCCATCGCCGCCGCCCGAAGCCACCTTGCGGCGCCCATCCTCAACGCCGCTCCGCCTTGTCACCGCCTCCTCCTCACCTCACCCCCCGAGTCGCCCCGACGCCCATCCGTGCGCCGCCCTTGATCTGGAGCTGGGACTCGGTCCCGACGCCACAGCCGCTTGGAGTCCCCCTCGTCGGAGCCACGATGCCGCCGGACCGCGCCCTCATCCTCCTCCACGCCAGCCGCCATCGCGCCTCGCCGACCCTGTGCCCCTGCAACGCTGGTGAGGCCGTCGGCCTCCGCCTTACCCTTCTCCCCTTCCGTCGCCGGCAACCCACGCGTCCGCCTCTCCCTATTCTCGCCGCTGTCGCGCTCGGGCGCGCCCTCGCCACGGCCACACATGTTCGCGCATGGCAGAGCCCCCTCACGCACGGCCCTCGCCCTGCCCCCCCAACATCGGTTGCCGCGCTCTACGGCCTATGACGCCCGCCGTCGACCACGGTGCCCCGACCTCCGCCTGCGGCTTGCCGCCCGCCTTGCTGGCTTGCCCCGCTCCGGTGCCGCCCGCGCAGCCTCACTGCGCTGTTGCTGCATCTACACTCCATGGTCGCGTCTGTGCCGCCGCATCCTGCTGCGCCGCTCTGCCGGGGCCGCGCCCGTCTGACCTCGCAACCACCTTCACCGCTGCTGCCTAGCACCATCGCGCCCCGCACCAGCACGGCCGTGCTGCTGTTCCCTTCTCCTACGGCTGCTGCAGCTTGCTGCGGTGGCCGCCGGCGCTCTGCTGCGCCGCGGATGGCCTGGGCGAGCGCCTAGCCAGGCTGGCGCCCGCGCTCGTAACCCGACGCCCGATAGGCCCCCTGTGCCTATGACAGATGGGGCCCACACCCAAAAATAAAAAAGGATTAATTAAATAATAATTGTTAATTAATTAGTTAGTAAGTTAATTAGTTAACTAAAATAACCTACTTAATAAGCTAATCAACCAGATTAGTTAAGCAAATGTTGTTTAGTAAAACATGTATCAATGACATGCGGGTCCCATAGGCCCTTTTGACCAGTCAACGGTCCAGTCAAACGCTGACTGGACATTTGACCAGGGCCCCACCTGTCAGCCCCTTAGACACACTCTGGGTACACTTCCTGTGTACCCATAGCATCTAAATACAAATTTAATTTCGAATTAAATTAAATCTAGAAATTAGAAAATCATTTTTAAATCTTTTAAAATTAATATAAAATAAAGCGTAGCTCGGATGAAAAAACTTTGTACATGAAAGTTGCTCAGAACGACGAGACGAATCCAGATACGCGGTCCATTCGTCCGCCACGCATCCCTAGCATAGCAAACACGCAACTTTCCCCTCTGGTTCGTCTGTCCGAAAACGCTAAACACCGGGATATTTTCCCGGATGTTTCCCCCCTTCACTAGTACCACCTCATACCACGTTAGGGCACACCTAGCATCACGCTTTGTCATGTCACGCATCGTCATGCATCTGTTAGCTTAATATTTATTGTTTCTCCCCTCTCTTCTCTCGCTAGACACCGAGACCGATGTCGCGGCTACCCAGTACGACTACGGTGTTGATGACCCCTCTCTCTTGCCAGAGCAACCAGGCAAGCCCCCCCCCCTTTGATCACCAGATATCGGCTACTCTCCTCTATACTGCTTGCATTAGAGTAGTGTAGCATGTTACTGCTTTCCGTTAATCCTATTCTGATGCATAGCCTGTCATTGTTGCTACAACTGTTGATACCTTACCTGCAATCCTAAATGCTTAGTATAGGATGCTAGATTGTCATCAGTGGCCCTACATTCTTGTTCGTCTGTCATGCTATACTACTAGGCCGTGATCACTTCGGGAGGTGATCACGGGCATATGATATATACTTATACTGTTACATTACTTATGATACTGTTCGGATATGGGGGCTGAAGGGGCAGGTGGCTCCATCCAGGTAGTGGTGGGCCTGAGTTCCCGACGCCCCCGACTGTTACTTTGAGGTGGAGCGACAGGGTAGGTTGAGACCACCTAGGAGAGAGGTGGGCCTGGCCCTGGTCGGCGTTCACGGATACTTAACACGCTTAACGAGATCTTGGTATTTGATCTGAGTCTGGCTACTGGCCTATACGCACTAACCATCTACGCGGGGACAGTTATGGGCACTCGACATCGTGGTATCAGCCGAAGCCCTTGTGACGTCAGCAACTGAGTGGCGCGCGCCGGATTGGACCATAAGCCTGCTCTTGTATTAAGGGGGCTAGTTCTGCTTCCAGCCGCGTACGCAACGTGCAGGTGTGCAATGGGTGATGGGCCCAGACCCCTGCGCCATAGGATTTAGACCGGCGTGCTGACCTCTCTGTTGTGCCTAGGTAGGGCTGCGACGTGTTGATCTTCCGAGGCTGGGCATGACCCAGAGAAGTGTGTCCGAACAAAGGGGATTGAGCGCGTTGGGTTATGTGGTGCACCCCTGCAGGGAAGTTAATCTATTCGAATAGCCGTGATCTTCGGTAACAGGACGACTTGGAGTTGTACCTTGACCTTATGACAACTAGAACCGGATACTTAATAAAACACACCCTTCCAAGTGCCAGATATAACCCGGTGATCACTCTCTAACAGGGTGACAAGGAGGGGATCGCCGGGTAGGATTATGCTATGCGATGCTACTTGGTGAACTTACCATCTACTCTCTTCTTCTGCTGCAAGATGGAGGTTACCAGAAGTGTAGTCTTCGATAGGACTAGCTATCCCCCTCTTATTCTGGCATTCTGCAGTTTGGTCACATATGATAGCCTTTTCCATTTGATACCAATGCATACATATGTAGTGTAGCTCCTTGCTTGCGAGTACTTTGGATGAGTACTCACGGTTGCTTTGCTCCCCCTTTTCCTCCTTTCTATACTCAATTGCTGCGACCAGACGATGGAGCCCAGGAGCCAGACGCCACTGTCGATGGCGACTACTACTACTCGAGAGGTGCCTACTACTACGTGCAGCCCGCTGACGACGACCGGGAGTAGTTTAGGAGGCTCCCGGGCAGGAGGCCTACGCCTCTTTTGATCTGCATCCTAGTTTATGCTAAGCCTTCTTAAGGCAAACTTGTTTAACTTATGTCTGTACTCAGATATTGTTGCTTTCGCTGACTCGTCTATGATCGAGCTCTTGTATTCGTGCCCTCGAGGCCCCTGCCTTGTAATATGATGCTTGTATGACTTATTTTATTTGTAGAGTTGTGTTGTGATATCTTCCCGTGAGTCCCTGATCTTGATCATACACGTTTGCGTGTATGATTAGTGTACGGTTAAATCGGAGGCGTCACAAGTTGGTATCAGAGCCGACTGCCTGTAGGAATCCCCCTTCCACACTCCTTGGCCGAAGTCGAGTCTAGACATTGCAAAACTTTTACTAACATGGCTGTGTGGCTTACGGTCCCACATCGCCATTGGGTGGTATTAGGATCTTTTACTCCTTGTCTATACTCTGGGACTCTGATCTCTCTTCTATTCGGGTTAAATGAATTTTGCTAAATCTAACATTAGGATCTCGTTATCACTTTCACCTGGAGAGCCCCTTATTACTGATGATTGTTTGCTGCATGTGAAGACCCTGAAGTTACTCTCCGCTGTTAACCCGAGAACTTGTGTTCATCGCGTTTGCAATTCCTCTTCCACCGTCAACCCTTATGGATAACTACTTGTAGTTGTTATTCTTACATTCATCCCCGGTTGGTCTTGTTATTACAAGATACCCCGAAATACTCGTCATTGTTTCGATAATCCTTTGAGCTTACTGCCTTGCTGTTCTTTGTCATCTGAATACCCCTATGAATAATTCTCGCACTTATCGAGTATCCGCTCATCCCCCAGTTGTTCATGTGTTTCACAATGGTCTTCAAAATACTATTCGATCCTCCAAAAATCCTTAGTAGCTTATTGCTCTGCAATACTTGTCTGCTTGCATTATGGATGCTTTCCATATGTCTGGCAATATTCATTAGTATCCTTAGCCACCGTTAATTTGATCCTATTGATTCAACATGAGTGCGAATGCACGCAATCATTAGTTGATCCTTTTAAATTATCTTTCTGGCTCAGACGTCATTTTGAAACATGAGCTTGTTCTCGACCAATCTGTTTGCCGTCAATTGTACCCTTAGGTCTATTAAACTTATCCACCCTTGATCAGAGCGTCTGCTTCTGATCCTTCTATTTGGAAATCATAATTCCTTTGATATCTAAGCATCGAATTATTCAGGTGTCCTATAATCTGATGCCTTGCATCCTTTCTTCAACTGACTGTGTGCCGATGCTCACATCAGCTCCGCTATGGACCGTCAGATCCTTTATTGGATTATTATTCAACAGTGTCCTCCTTATTCAATAACCTTGTGATCCTTTCCTCAGATACATAATGCTTTTGGTAAATTGTATCCTCTGTTTTTTCTCAACCATGCTCTGTTTTCGAGCTGGAGGTATTTACGATTGAAGCTTGTGGTATATGTTTCCACGATACCCTGACGGGTTGAACCTATGCCTTTCTTAATCTGTGTGAATCCGAAAGTGTTCACGGTTCATACTACTCTGGTAATTCACCAGGTAGGTTTTGACCCTCAAATCATTTTTTATCTAGAGCCGTAAATGAAAGGTTATGCATTGAAGAAGTGGGAGTCGACCTTGAACTTTGTGTTCATGCCCATGGACACGATGTAGATCTTATCATTAGAGCTTCTCTTAAATCAAATTTTCCCTTGGTATAAGTTCTTATATCTGGGATCCGGCCTTTTGCAATCGTGGTTTCGACCATATGTTCTTCTTTGACCCCATTTCACGGGCAAGTTTCAGCACTTGTCTTCTGTGGATCAATACACCAGTCCAACCTTTACTTTGATCTTCCGTCGAGTATTACACCATGGTACCTCAATAATATCAAGTACTACATAACCTCTTATGAGTTCTTCATCAAGTACTACATTCTCACTGATTCCAATTTTTCATGGGCTCTGAGTTATTAAACACTCAAAGACCGATAACTGCACCGAGTCCACACTATGGTTCAACAACTATTATAAATCTTCTTTGCTTACGAGTTTGTACCCGATCACGTCCTTCCTACCATATTTGGCTATGTCATTACTGTGATGATTTTAACTGTGCTACCTGGTCCTTATTCCCGGAGCACAACTTTCAACGATGAGCTAAGCTTACATCGATCTTCCTCATCATACCATTTTGCCTTAAACAATGAGCTTGGTTTCGAGTTTGTGTCATACCCTTGGGTTCAATAACCTTTCGCTTCATCATTCCTTTGGCTTGATGTCATCGCTGACCGATTACATCTTCATGAAATCTCTCAATAATTGTGTCGTGATCATCATCGGCATTCTGAGCTCTTCCAGGATGTCAATTGAGTTCATTATGATAAATACCATCCTTGCCCTCGATGATCTGTGTTATCATCGACCACTTTATTGACTTCCCTCCAACACAAACTTATTCGTGTTTTGTGCTATACTTTGAGATCCTTGCTATCCAGCAATTATTCTTCTTTACCTTGGAGTATTACTATCTTGTATGTCAAGAAGGTCGTGAGAATTGCTCCACCTCTTAAGAATTATTGGTATAGTGATACTTCTCACCATCACCTTCTTTCTTGGTTCCCGTGTTGATTCTAGCCGGGATACCAACAGGTGAATGGTGCTGCTTGGATTCTACACTTCTAGCAACCATATTGCTTTGAAGTTAATGGTCGATAATTCATTCTTAGACCATTGGTTATCGAATCACCATTCTAACATTGATCATGCTACCTAAGCCCATATCTCGGGTGCACCTTTTACAACCAATGTTATCTCCTTGTTCACATAAGTGTGGAAATCCATCTTTTGAAAATCTCAATGAATTGTTGCGGAGTCAATCAGCCACCTCCTCGCCTCTCCTTGATTTAATGATGAACTCTTGTTTTGGAACTTGCTTCCATAGTTCAATGCCCGAGAATCTTATAATGTCATCTCATCAATTGTGCTACACCTTTTCTTCTCAGGCATCCTAAGTTGGAGGTATCCTGACACCGGTCGGATCCGAACCTCGGTCAGATATGATGGTTGGAACATATCTCCAAGAGTTATAGCACTAGTCTTTATATGACTCGGTAATGTCATGTCATGCCTAGCACACCTGACCGGAGGACCTATTGTTATAACTTCCTTTTTAGCAAGGATATCCATTCTTTCATGAGGAAATTGTAAGACTTATTCTATAAGTTGTTCCTGATGGATCCTTTGTGTATCCAAAATCCGACCTTTGCTTGAAAACCATGTCAATGCTATCTCGAAGCATGTCTGTGGTACTCCGATTTTCAACAAGAACATTTGAAGCCCAATGCTAAATGTTTCTTTCTTAATTATCCTAACACCGTTGTATGGGTAATGCCATGAAAATTCTCTCCCATTACCTAAATGGTTTTCTACGTTATATCCTATCATGGATATCATGCTATGCTTGTCTTTGGGAAGGATATACCCCTGAATTATGTGTTTAAACACATTTTTCTTTCCATTGTTCTGATTAAATCTGATAAACACTTTTCCCTTTCCATTGGTTTGTTTAAACCCTTTCTATGATCTATATGACATAAGCAGTAATGTTCTCCTACTTATGTAAACACCTCGGTGTATGATTCTGTCAGCAAGACCCTGTTACTATGTTGATAACATTCCGGTAGCCACCGATGGACGAGAACTTTGCCTATTGGTCCGCCTCGTTCAACGAGCAGGAATATGGTTCTCTTCGTCCCTCGCCCTAGGCACCGAAATTGTTGGCGACATAACTGACAGACTATTTTCTAACATGCCTTGCTATCATGACCATGCAAGATGACATCACCCTCCCTATTTTTTTACCCGCATGGTGGGCCCATAACCCACATTTCGACAAGATCGAAACCTGACTCTCCTATACACCCCCAGTTCCCAAAGTTAACTCCTCGTACTTGGCCTTGTATGTGATTCACGAGCCACCTTCCGAGAGATCATCAATTCTGCTATCAGACACAATACTTATTCTGAAGGAAATATGCCCTAGAGGCAATAATAAAGTTATTATTTATTTCCTTATTTCATGATAAATGTTTATTATTCATGCTAGAATTGTATTAATCGGAAACATAATACATGTGTGAATACATAGACAAACAGAGTGTCACTAGTATGCCTCTACTTGACTAGCTCGTTAATCAAAGATGGTTATGTTTCCTAACCATAGACAAAGAGTTGTTATTTGATTAACGGGATCACATCATTAGGAGAATGATGTGATTGACTTGACCCATTCCGTTAGCTTAGCACTCGATCGTTTAGTATGTTGCTATTGCTTTCTTCATGACTTATACATGTTCCTATGACTATGAGATTATGCTACTCCCGTTTACCGGAGGAACACTTTGTGTGCTACCAAACGTCACAACGTAACTGGGTGATTATAAAGGAGCTCTACAGGTGTCTCCAAAGGTGAATGTTGGGTTGGCGTATTTCGAGATTAGGATTTGTCACTCCGATTGTCGGAGAGGTATCTCTGGGCCCTCTCGGTAATGCACATCACATAAGCCTTGCAAGCATTACAACTAATGAGTTAGTTGCGAGATGATGTATTATGAAACGAGTAAAGAGACTTGCCGGTAACGAGATTGAACTAGGTATTGAGATACCGACGATCGAATCTCGGGCAAGTAACATACCGATGACAAAGGGAACAACGTATGTTGTTATGTGGTCTGACCGATAAAGATCTTCGTATAATATGTAGGAGCCAATATGAGCATCCAGGTTCCGCTATTGGTTATTGACCGGAGACGTGTCTCGGTCATGTCTACATTGTTCTCGAACCCGTAGGGTCCGCACGCTTAAGGTTTCGATGACAGTTATATTATGAGTTTATGAGTTTTGATGTACCGAAGGAGTTTAGAGTCCCGGATGAGATCGGGGACATGACGAGGAGTCTCGAAATGGTCGAGACGTAAAGATCGATATATTTGATGACTATATTCGGACATCGGAAACGTTCCGAGTGGTTCGGGTATTTTTCGGAGTACCGGGGAGTTACGGGAATACGGGAGAAGAAGTATATGGGCCTTATTGGGCTTTAGGGAAGAGGGAGAGGCAGGCCGCGCGCCCCCCCCAAGGCCTTGTCCGAATTGGACTAGGGGGAGGGGCTGCTCCCCCTCCTTCCTTCTCTTCCCTCTTCCCTTTCCTTGTCTCCTACTCCTACTACATGGAAGGACTCCTAGTTGGACTAGGAAAGGGGGAATCCTACTCCCACTCCCCTAGGGCGCGCCATAGAGAGGGCCGGCCCTCCGCTCCTCCACTCCTTTATATACGGGGGCAGGGGGCACCCCATAGACACACAAGTTGATCCACGTGATCATATTTTTATCCGTGTGCGGTGCCCCCTTCCACCATAATCCTCGATAATATTGTAGCGGTGCTTAGGCAAAGCCCTGCGACGGTAGTACATCAAGATCGTCACCACGCCGTCGTGCTAATGGAACTCTTCCCCGACACTTTGCTGGATCGGAGTCCGGGGATCGTCATCGAGCTGAACGTGTGCTAGAACTCGGAGGTGCCGTAGTTTCGGTGCTTGATCGGTCGGGCCGTGAAGACGTACGACTACATCAACTGCGTTGTGCTAATGCTTCCGCTGTCGGTCTACAGGGTATGTAGATCACACTCTCCCCTCTCGTTGCTATGCATCACCATGATCTTGGTGTGCATAGGTATTTTTCTGAAATTACTACGTTCTCCAACATATTCCCAATTGCTTTGAGCCCCTTTCACGCCCTGTTTCAGGCATCAGACGGTTGCCTGCTCGCTTGAAGCTTCACATGATACCTCCTTACTTTGCTCTCGACATTTTCTTAAGTTTAATTTCAAGAGTTACTTCCGCCATCTTCCTCGATGTTATCGACCAGATAGTCTACCTTGCAGAGGTCCGTACTCCCGAATGCCCATCCTTTATTCTTTCCGTAAGGACGATGGAGATCCCGAAGAAAGGATGACGACATGATCATGATGACCTGGAGCAGACTAATAAAGACTTCAACATAATGGATCGACCTCTTCGAGAAGAACAACTAAGATCGAGAAGACCCGTTAGAATTTCGTAACCAGAAATTTCCCCTTAGTCCTCCTCTTAAATCTCGGGACGAGATTTCTTGTAGTGGAGGAGAATTGTGACGCCCGGGTAATCAAGCTACAGTAACCCTCTGGTAATGATGCCATGTCACCTCGATTATTGTTGATAAACTCGCGTTAGTTCAAAACGATTCAAATTCAAATTTAAAATATAGGTAAACAAGAAAAGTTTTCAAATATTAAAACTAAAATGTTCGGAGTGAACCAAATATTGCATAGGTTATTATGGTAGGGGAACCATAGTTTTATAAAATGCTTAAATACTCTGCGATGAATAAAGCAACAACATAACCAATTTAATAAATGCCTTTTATTATTTATAAAATCTTAGACTATTTTGTTTAGGGTTTGATCTTTTTGTAGCTAAGGTATAGTTAGTGATACTAAATTAGGTTCAACTTTTGTGATTTTATAAAACTAAAATCAGAGGTAGCTAGAAATTAGAACAGAAAAGAAAATAAGTAAAAAAAAAGGTAAAAACAAAACAAAAAGGAGAAGGCCCTCCCCCCCGCTGGGCCTTTTGGCCCAGCTGGCCGTCCACACAGACCCTGGCCACCTGAATGGGCCGGCCCACCCCCACTCCCTCTCCGTAACCCCCCACTCCATGGTCAACCCCCCACCGACACCCATTTTCCCTCACCCACATTCTCTCTCTCTCTCCCACTCCCGATCCAATCGGGACTGGGATCGATCCCGCCCGACGTTGTCCACGCCGCCGCCCGAAACCACCTTGCGGCGCCCATCCTCAACGCCACCCCGCCTTGTCACCGCCTCCTCCTCACCTCACCCCCCGAGTCGCCCCGACGCCCGTCCGCGCGCCGCCCTCGATCTGGAGCTGGGACTCGGTCCCGACGCCACAGCCGCTTGGAGTCCCCCTCGCCGGAGCCACGATGCCGCCGGACCGCGTCCTCATCCTCCTCCACGCCGGCTGCCATCGCGCCTCGCCGACCCTGTGCCCCTGCAACGCTGGTGAGGCCGTCGGCCTCCGCCTTACCCTTCTCCCCTTCCGTCGCCGGCAACCCACGCGTCCGCCTCTCCTTATGCTCGCCGCTGTCGCGCTCGGTCGTGCCCTCGCCACGGCCATGCATGTTCGCGCATGGCAGAGCCCCCTCATGCACGGCCCTCGCCCTGGTCCCCCCTGACATCGGTTGCCGCGTTCTACGGCCTACGACGCCCGCCGTCGACCACGGCGCCCCGACCTCCGCCTGCGGCTTGCCGCCAGCCTTGCTGGCTTGCCCCGCTACGGTGCCGCCCGCGCAGCCTCGCTGCGCTGTTGCTGCGTCTGCACTGCGTGGTCGCGTTTGTGCCGCCGCATCCTGCCGCGCCGCTCCGCCGGGGCCGCGCCCGTCTGACCTCGCCACCACCTTCACCGCTGCTGCCTAGCACCACTATCGCCCCGCACCGGCGCGGCCGTGCTGCTGCACCCCTTCTCCTACGGCTGCAGCACCTTGCCGCGGTGGCTGTCGGTGCCCCGCTGCACCGCGGATGGCCTGGGCGAGCACCTAGGCAGGTTGGCGCCGGCATGCCCGTAACCCGACGCCCGATAGGCCCCCTGTGCCTATGACAGATGGGGCCCACACCCAAAAATAAAAAAGGATTAATTAAATAATAATTGTTAATTAATTAGTTAGTAAGTTAATTAGTTAACTTAAATAACCTGCTTAATAACCTAATCAACCAGATTAGTTAAGCAAATGTTGTTTAGTAAAACATGTATCAATGACATGCGGGTCCCATGGGCCCTTTGACCAGTCAACGGTCCAATCAAACGCTGACTGGACATTTGACCAGGGCCCCACGTGTCAGCCCCTTAGACACACTCTGGGTACACTTCCTGTGTACCCATAGCATCTAAATAAAAATTTAATTTCGAATTAAATTAAATCTAGCAATTAGAAAACCATTTTTAAATCTTTTAAAATTAATATAAAATAAACCGTAGCTCGAATGAAAAAACATTGTACATGAAAGTTGCTCAGAACGACGAGACAAATCCGGATACGCAACCCGTTCGTCCACCACGCATCCCTAGCATAGCAAACACGCAACTTTCCCCCTCCGGTTCGTCTGTCCGAAAACACTAAACACCGGGGATATTTTCCCGGATGTTTCCTCCCTTCACCGGTACCACCTCATACCGCGTTAGGGCACACCTAGCATCACGCTTTGTCATGTCACGCATCGTCATGCATCTGTTTGCTTAATATTTATTATTTCTCCCCCCTCTTCTCTCGCTAGACACCGAGACCGACGCCGCTGCTACCCAGTATGACTACGGTGTTGACGACCCCTCTCTCTTGCCAGAGCAACCAGGCAAGCCCCCCCTTTGATCACCAGATATTGCCTACTCTCCTCTATATTGCTTGCATTAGATTAGTGTAGCATGTTACTGCTTTTCGTTAATCCTATTCTGATGCATAGCCTGTCATTGTTGCTACAACTGTTGATACCTTACCTGCAATCCTAAATGCTTAGTACAGGATGCTAGATTGTCATCAGTGGCCCTACATTCTTGTTCGTCTGCCATGCTATACTACTGGGCCGTGATCACTTCGGGAGGTGATCACGGGCATATGATATATACTTATACTGTTACATTACTTATGATACTGTTCAGAGATGGGGGCTGAAGGGGCAGGTGGCTCCATCCAGGTAGTGGTGGGCCTGAGTTCCCGACGGCCCCCGGCTATTACTTTGAGGCGGAGTGACAATGCAGGTTGAGACCACCTAGGAGAGAGGTGGGCCTGGCCCTGGTCGGCATTCGCGGATAGTTAACATGCTTAACAAGATCTTGGTATTTGATCTGAGTCTGGCTACTGGCCTATACGCACTAACCATCTACGCGGGGACAATTATGGGCACTCGACGTCGTGGTATCAGTCGAAATCCTCGTGACGTCAGCGACTAAGCGGCGTGCGCCGGATTAGACCGTAAGCCTGCTCTTGTATTAAGGGGGCTAGTTCTGCTTCCGGCCGCAGGCCGAAGTGGGGCCGGATGCGGAGGAAAGCCTCGCACACGACGATGAATGCCTAGATGTTGAGGATGAAATTTCGAGCTAGATCATGGAATTCCAGCCTATAATAGAACATAAGGCCGTGGACGAATGGATGGAGGGGAAACCCCAGTCCGCGGACGAAGTGGGTGAGGAAAACCACCCTTTCGTAAGGTTCCGGGGTAGGGACGATCTGCCCCGCGGCTGGCAGCCGGTGCGCAATATCCGCGGCTAAGTATCCCCCCCCCCCCCGCAGCTTTTTGATGTCTCCCTCCGTAACGGAGGAGGCCATCCACTTGCCTCCCGCTCCAGACATGTTTGGAGAGGGTTGAGGAGAAGGATGTGTACTTGGGCGCTGCTACGTCTTGAGCTTGCGTTGGTTTTCCCCGAAGAGGAAGGGATGATGCAGTAGAGTAGCGTAAGTATTTCCCTCAGTTTTTGAGAACCAAGGTATCAATCCAGTAGGAGGCCACGCACAAGTCCCTTGTACCTACACAACACAAAGAGCTCAATGCAACCAACGCGATTAGGGGTTGTCAATCCCTTCACGGTCACTTACGGAAGTGAGATCCGATAGATAATATTTTTGGTATTTTTGATATAAAGATGCAAAGTGAAAAGTAAAAGGCAAAGTAAAAACAAAACAAGATTAAGGTGATGGAGATTGATATGATGAGAATAGACCCGGGGGCCGTAGGTTTCACTAGTGGCTTCTCTCGAGAGCATAAGTTTTCTACGGTGGGTGAACAAATTACTGTTGAGCAATTGACAGAATTGAGCATAGTTATGAGAATATCTAGGCATGATCATGTATATAGGCATCACGTCTGTGACAAGTAGATCGAAACGATTCTGCATCTACTACTATTACTCCACTCATCGACCGCTATCCAGCATGCATCTAGAGTATTAAGTTAAAAACAGAGTAATGCTTTAAGCCAGATGACATGATGTAGAGAGATAAATTCATGCAATATGAAATAAACCCCATCTTGTTATCCTCGATGGCAACGATACAATACGTGTCTTGCTGCCCCTTCTGTCACTGGGAAAGAACACCGCAAGATCGAACCCAAAGCTAAGCACTTCTCCCATGGCAAGAACTACCAATCTAGTTGGCCAAACCAAACGGATAATTCGAAGAGACTTGCAAAGATAACCAATCATACATAAAAGAATTCAGAGAAGATTCAAATATTGTTCATAGATAGACTTGATCATAAACCCACAATTCATCGGTCTCAACAAACACACCGCAAAAGAACAAGATTACATCGAATAGATCTCCACAAGAGAGGGGGAGAACATTGTATTGAGATCCAAAAAGAGAGAAGAAGCCATCTAGCTACTAACTATGGACCCGAAGGTCTGAGGTAAACTACTCACACTTCATCGGAGAGGCTAGGATGATGTAGAAGCCCTCCGTGATGACGGACCTCTTCCGGTGGAGCTCCGGAACAGGCCCCAAGATGGGATCTCGTGGATACAGAAAGTTGCGGCGGTGGAATTAGGTATTTGGCTCCTGTTCTGATCGTTTGGGGGTATGTGTGTATATATAGGAGGAAGAAGTATGCCGGAGGAGCAACGAGGGGCCCACGAGGCAGGGGGCGCGCCCTAGGGGGGGCGCCCCCCACCCTCATGACCGCCTCTTTTGTTCCTTGGAGCAGGGTCCAAGTCTCCTGGATCACGTTCGGTGAGAAAATCACGTTCCCGAAGATTTTATTCCGTTTGGACTCCGTCTGATATTTTGTTTCTTCGAAACACTGAAATAGGCAAAAACAACAATTTTGGGTCGTGCCTCTGGTTAATAGGTTAGTACCAAAAATAATATAAAAGTGGAAAATAAAGCCCAATATAGTCCAAAATAGTAGATAATATAGCATGGAGCAATCAAAAATTATAGATACGTTGGAGACATATCAGGCGCTGGAGCTCGAGTGCGCGAGAATGGATGAGCAAGGAGGAAGAAGGCATGGGTAGAAAAAGGTGAACCCTTATCCTTTTATAAGGGCGGACGAAACTATGCGCCCCCACCAGCCTGGTAAAACTCGCTTATCCCCCAAGCGTCGTAATTGATGGCACGGTTGGGTTACCCACATCCGTATTGATGGGAATCCCGTAATAAGGGGACACGATCTCTGCTTCGACAAGACGTGCCAAGGGAACCGCCTTGTGAAACACGCTGAGGTTGGTTGTGAAAAACGATCCGAATGGTGACCTGGCTGTGGTGTGATGTCACACTGCGGAATGTGTCGGCAGATTAGATTTGTGAAAATATTATTCTCTCTACGGTTGTATGTGGAACTTGTTTTGCAGAGTTGGACACGATCCTCGTGTTCAAAATCTTCTACGAAGACAATCTGCGCGTTGGACTCATCGTCATTGAAGTCTGGTTCAGGGGCTACTAAGGGAGTCCTGGATTAGGGGGTATCCGGACAGCCGGATTATATCCTTTGGCCGGACTGTTGGACTATGAAGATACAAGATTGAAGACTTCCACCCGTGTCCGGATGGGACTCTCCTTGGCGTGGAAGGCAAGCTTGGCAATACGGAGATATAGATCTCCTTCCTTGTAACCAACTCTGTGTAACCCTAGCCCCCTCCGATGTCTATATAAACCGGAGGGTTTAGTCCATAGGACCAACAACAACAATCATACCATAGGCTAGCTTCTAAGGTTTAGCCTCTCCGATCTCGTGGTAGATCAACTCTTGTATTACTCATATTATCAAGAACAATCAAGCAGGACATAGGGTATTACCTCCATCAAGAGGGCCCGAACCTGGGTAAACATCGTGTCCCCTGCCTCCTGTTACCATCCGCCTTAGACGCATAGTTCGGGACCCCCTACCCGAGATCCGCCGGTTTTGACTCCGACAGAGGCCCTCCGTGATCAATGCCCCCTCCGGTGGAGCTCCTGAAAAGTCCCCTAGATGGTATCTCTCAAGTAAAGAAGGTTGCAGCGGTGGAATTCGGTTTTCATGGTGCTCCTGGATGTTTGGGGGGGTACGTGGACTTATATAGGAGGAAGAAGTACGTCGGTGGAGCAATGGAGGGCCCACGAGGGTGGAGGGCACCCCCTGCCTCGTGCCTTCCTCCCTTGTTTCTTGACAGCCACTCCATGTCTCCTAGATCATGTTTGTTGAGAAAATCATGTTCCCGAAGGTTTCATTCCGTTTGGACTCTGTTTGATATTCCTTTTCTTTGAAACCCTAAAATAGGCAAAAAACAGCAATTTGGGCTGGGTCTCCGATTAGTAGGTTAGTCCCAAAAATGATATAAAAGTGTAAATAAAGGCCATTAACATCCAAAATAGATAATATAATAGCATGGTGCAATCAAAAATTATAGATACTTTGGAGACGTATCAGGCTACCTTGCTGCATACTTGTTACTATTATCGTTACTTGCTCGTTATAAATTATCTTGCTATCAAACCACTCAATTACTTACAATTTCAGCACTTGCAGACATTAACTTACTAAAAACTAGTCATTTCCTTCAGCTCCTCGTTGGGTTCGACACTCTTACTTATCGAAAAGAGCTACAATTGATCCCCTATACTTGTGGGTCATCAAGGCTATTTTCTGGCGCCGTTTCTGGGGAGTGAAGCGCCTTTGGTAAGTGCAAAATTGGTAAGGAAACATTTATATAGTGTGCTGAAATTTATTGTCACTTGTTACTATGGAAAACAATCCTTTGTGGAATTTTTATGAAGAAGACTATTGAATTCCGATGGGATCTTTTGGAAAGAATTAAATGCTACTCTGAAGATTGGGAACTCGACAAAGGTAAAGAGTCAGGTATTAAACTTAAATATGATTGTGTTAAATCTTTTATGGATACCAATGCTTTTCAAAAGTTTAGCACTAAATATGGACTTGACTCTGAGATAGTAGCCTCCTTTTATGAATCATTTGCTACTCATGTTGAACTCCCTGAAGAGAAGTGGTTTAAATATCACCCACCTATTAAAGAAGAAATTAAAGAACCGGTACTAATTAAAGAAGAAACTATATTTTATAATGTTGATCCAGTTGTCCCTTCTGCTTATATTGAGAAACCACCTTTCCCTGTTATGATAAAGGAACATGCTAAAGTTTCAACTTTGGTTAACAAAAGCTATGTTAGAACACCTAAACCTGATGAACAAATCAAAGTAGAACCTAATATTTCTATGGTTAAAGATCTCTTGCAAGAAGATGTAGATGGGCATGTTATTTATTTCTGTGAAGAAGCTGCTAGAATTGCCAAACTAGATAAAAAGGATAAACATAGACCTGTTATTGGCATGCCTGTCATCTCAGTTAAAATAGGAGATCACTGTTATCATGGTTTATGTGACATGGGTGCTAGTGTCAGTGCTATTCCTTACACCTTATATGAAGAAATTAGGAAAGATATAACACCTGCTGAGATCGAAGAAATAGATGTCACCATTAAACTTGCTAATAGAGACATTATATCACAAATTGGGATTGTTAGAGATGTTGAAGTCTTGTGTGCGAAAATAAAATACCCTACTAATTTTCTTCTTCTTGGTTCCCCACAAGATGACTTTTGTCCCATTATTTTTGGTAGCCCTTTCTTGAACACCGTTAATGCTAAGATAGATTGTAAGAAACAAACTGTTGGTGTTAGCTTTGGTGATGAGTCTCATGATTTTATTTTTTCTAAGTTTAGTAGAAATCTTCATGAAAAAGAATTTCCTAGTAAGGATGAATTAATTGGTCTTGCTTCTATTGCTATACCACCTACTGATCCTTTAGAACAATATTTGCTAGACCATGAAAATGATTTACATATGCATGAAAGAAATGAAATAGATAAAATTTTCTTTGAACAACGCCCTCTGGTTAAACACAATTTTCTTATTGAAACTCTAGGAGGTCCTCCTCCACCTAAAGGTGATCCTGTGTTTGATTTAAAACAATTGCTAGACACTTTGATATATGCTTATCTTGATGAAAAGAAAATATATCCTGTTATTATCAGTGCTAACCTTTCAGAACATGAAGAAGAAAGATTATTGAAGGTTCTAAGGAAGCACCAGGATGCTATTGGATATACTCTTGATGATTTAAAGGGCATTAGTACCACTCTATGTCAACACAAAATTAATATGTAACCTGATGCTAAACCAGTTGTTGATCACCAACGTCGGTTAAATCCGAAGATGAAAGAGGTGGTAAGAACAGAAATATTAAAACTTCTGGAGGCAGGTATAATCTATCCTATAGCTGATAGTGGATGGGGAAGTCCTGTTCATTGTGTCCCTAAGAAATGAGGTATTACTGTTGTTCCTAATGATAAGAATGAACTTATTCCACAAAGAGTTGTTACAGGTTATAAAATGGTAATTGATTTTAGAAAATTCAACAAAGCAACTAGAAAAGATCATTACCCTCTGCCTTTTGTTGATCAAATGCTTGAAATATTATCTAAGCACACACACTTTTGCTTCCTTGATGGATATTCTGGCTTTTCACAAATACCTATTTCTCAACCTGATGAAGAAAAGACCACTTTTACTTGTCCCTTTGGAACTTATGCTTATAGACGTATGCCTTTTGGTTTATGTAATGCACCTGCTACCTTTCAAAGATGTATGATTGCTATATTCTCTGACTTATGTGAAAAGATTCACTACTGCAGGACGCTGCTAACGTGACACTACGATCAGAGACCCTTCGACGAAACTGTGTGCTGTGACATAACCTCAAATGGTGGTGTAAAAAAACCGTCAAAAAAGGTGCAAAACGTTTGCGATGGAGGATGCATCAAACACGGTTCAGATTTTAGTTGCATGTGCGATGTAGGGCATATGGTTCAGCTCAATTAACCGTTTGCGATGAGGAGGAACAAAAGAAATGGGCAGCCAGATGAAGGCGTGTGGGATATACAGCATACGGTTCACTGGGATGAACTGTGTGTGATTAGGCAAGACAAAAGAAATGGTCAGCCCGATCAAGGTGTGTGCGATGTACAACATATGGTTCACTCTGATGAACTATTTGTGATTAGGCAAGAGAACAGAAACGGTTCAATATAAAAATATGTATGTGATACACGACAAACAGGTCTGTAATCAGAAATGTGTGCGAAGACCAATAATAATGCAGACGATTACTTCTAATAAGACGTATGTGATATGCTCTGTCTACACAACATCTATTGGCCATTGTGAGATAGACAGTCATCCGGATACGCCATAAGGATGTGAAGAGGCATTCCTATCAGCAAGGACTAGCTGTTCTACCAGTAGCTCATGTAATAAAAGTATCAAGTTAAGTGTGCTCAGGCTGGAGTAGCCATCGGATGGGTGACGGGATGGGAAGTTGTGTCGATGACTGAAATGCCCCATTCCGTGAGCTAATTTAACCTCGAGGTCCTTGTTTTTTGTTTTTTATTTTTCAACACATGTTAAAGAAGGTCTACGCATTACTTTTTGACAATGTGTGATACGTGGCATTCAGTTGATCCACCCGACCTGTTTGTGATGGAATAGGCCGTGTGTGTTGGGGGAAAACGCTTGCTAGTATTCAACCATTTGGGATTGATGAATTCATCACCGACGGGTTCCCTAGTGTGGTCCGTGTTCATCTAATCATCATCTACTTCTTGTGCTAGCTCGATGCTAAGTTTCCATTAATTGATGGCGTTTTATGAAAACGCCATCGTTTCCCGCCATTTCCTCACCCGTTTCCCGCCACCCTGCTACATTGCACACAGGGGGTGCGTGACGCACGGAGGCTACAAGCGCAGCCTGTAGCACATCCACCTTTTCCAAGCATGCCAACCCACCAAAGCGCCGCCTCTTCCATCAACCTCGTCGACGAGGAAAACGAGCAGGCGCCACGGCCCGTCGAGGCCGAGGCGCTCCCCGGCAACACGATGGACGATGTCGTGATGCGCGTCCTCGCCAGGGTTGAGCAGACCTTTGGCGCATGGCGCTTGAGCACCGCGGATCAAGATAGGCATGTCAGCACCGACAGGCTGCAGCTCACCGGAAAACATGATCGATGGCGCGCCGCAGAGCAAGCTAGGCACGTCCGCGCCGATAGGCTGCAGCTCGCCGCACGGCGAGACCGCTGGAGCGCCGCAGAGCGAGAGGCGCGACGCGCCGCACAGCAAGAGCGGATCAAGCGGTGCTTGCCTGCTGTCGACACGACGTCACAGCTAGGTACACGTCCCATCAGTACCCCCATTCCTCGCCAGGAGTGGGCAGAGGCCCTCAGCGCCGTACTTGCACCAGAGGCTCGCCGCGTCGTACTTGCACTGGACACCAGCTGCGCCGTTCGCATGGGTGCCACCGTTCGCCTTGTCCGCGGCCCGCTAGATGCCAATGCGCTGGTCCGTAGGTCGACCACCTCCTTGGCCCAGGTGTCCACCTAGGCACAGTAGAGGAACATGACCGTCGCATCCTTGAGCTAGTGATCTCCGATGGAATAGCCAAATCGGAGCTTGAGATTGCGCTCCAGATGTACCGCGAGCGTGTCGACTGCTTGGACGAACGCCTGCACGAGTTCAGGCAGAGCCAAGAGCTACCCTAGGCAAGGGCTGCTGGTCATGGTCTCATGGACGTGTTTTATTTTGAAAAGTTGTTTCGATGTATATATATAAAGTATCATCACATATACGTGATGATACTTAACTACTAGGTACAATGCATAAAATTGAAAACGGTCAATACTAAAACTAATAATCCCTCCCGAGGCCAGTATTCCAGCAGCCCCTCGCCAGCAGCTCCCTGGTGCATGGCGTCTTCCCAGTGCGGAGGCAGTACTCTGACTCCTCCGCCTCGTAGCGCTTGACGTACCGATTTGCCTCTTGCCGGCGGACGCGCGCGGCCGATCTTGCCATTTCGTTGGGCGCCCACCGGAGCTCCTCGTCGGTGGCATGATGGAGCTTATCGGCCCACCTCCACGCAGTGACGAGGCGCCCAGCACCTATGACCTTCCTCGCGAAGTACCCATCTTCATACACCTCCTCGGCACGATGACACGCCCGCCCCCAAAGCTCTACCACCTCCTTTTTCCAGGCGGCATCACGGGCTTCACAGGTCGCCTGGTACCTAGCTTCCTCCTCCACCATCTCCTTCTTGAACGCCACTTGCCTGGCTTTCTCAGCCGGCGGTAGGGACTTCCACAGACAAAGATTGTTGTGGCTGCAAAACCAATCCAATGTTGGGGGGTCCGGCGCAACCTCGTCAGGCAGCGCGTAGGGGTCCTCGTCGCTGCTAATTGAGTGAGCGTCCTCGGGGGCGGCAACTCCTTGTCGGCGCGTGGGCAAACTGGCGGCACCATGGCAGATATTTGAGAGAGAGAGAGGGCGAGCAAGGGGTGGATGTAGATGAGAATGCAGACGGGACAACATGAGCAAGGTAGTATTTATTGGTGGCTGGAATCTTGATCGACAGGGACAGTACACATGCCGGTCGCCAGAATTTACGAGTACTGTAGTTTGAATTACACACAATTCCCGCAACAAATCCATGTGTGAACATAATAGCTAACGGTTTCCAATACAAAACCGTGTCTGATTAATGATCCCCGCCAATCACCTACCAAACCTCGAGCCGCGAGATAGAGTGCCAATCATGTGGGGGCCGGTTGTGTTGCCAGATCTTTACATTTTCTTTTTTGAACACCAGATATTTACATCGTCTGATGATTTTTTAACTCGCACACAAGTACACAAAAATATGATTTTCAAACCGTTTTGGTTAGGCGTTGCATGTAGATGTAGTTCAAATTTGAATTACGGTCATTAAATGGTTAGAAAATCACTTAAATGTCTTTAAAAGGTCAAATGACCTCTGAAAATTTCCAAATTTTCACATGACATTTGTACTAGTGCACGTTAAACATAGGAAAAAATTTAAAGGCCGTACGAGGAAGCTATCTCCCATCCATCAGCAAACATGCATTATTCCCTCTCGGAACCATGAACCTTCTAGTGAGTTGCTCTGGTTTGTGAGAGGTGTGTGTCCAAACTTTCGTCAAATAGGCCAATTTTTTTACCACTTCATCTTGGTGGCATGACATTAATTCAAGCAAGGTTTCATGTTTTTCTGGTTATTTTTTTATTTTTTGGAATTAAAATGCCATGGCATGCACTCCATGCATGTGCCCATGCCTTGACACCACTATCTTTGAAATTTCCTTATAATTTACTGCACATGGAAGTAATTCGCACACAAGTACACAAAAATATGATTTTTCAAACCTTTTTGGTTAGGCGTTGCATGTAGATGCAGTTCAAATTTGAATTATGGTCATTAAATGGTTATAAAATCACTTAAATGTCTTTAGAAGGTCAAATGACCCCTAAAATTTACCAAATTTTCACATGACAGTTGCACGTTAAACATAGGAAAAAATTTGAAGGTCGTAAGAGGAAGCTATCTCCCGTTCGTCATCAAACATGCATTGTTCCCTCTCAAAACCACGAACCTTCTAGCAAGTTGCTCTGGTTTGTGAGGGGCATGTGTCCAAACGTTCGTCAATCATGCCAATTTCTTTACCACATCATCTTGGTGGCATGACATTACATCAACCAAGGTTTCATATGTTTCTCATCATTTTTCTATTTTTTGAATTAAAATGCCATGTCACTCCATGCATACGTATGCATGTGTCCATGTCGTGAGACCAATATGTTTGAAAATTCCTTCTATTTACTGCACATGGAATTAACTCACACACAAGTACACAAATATGATTTTTCAAACCATTTTGGTTAGGCGTTGCGTGTAGATGTAGTTCAAATTTGAATTACGGTGATTAAATGGTTAGAAAATCACTTGAATGTCTTTAAAAGGTCAAATGACCCCTAGAATTTTCCCAAATTTCACATTACAGTTGCAGTAGTGCACGTTAGACATAGAAAAATTTGAAGGCCGTAAGAGGAAGCTATCTCTCGTTCGTCATCAAACATGCATTGTTCCCTCTCGGAACCACGAACCTTCAAGCGAGTTGCTCCGGTTTGTGAGGGGTGTGTGTCCAAACGTTCGTCAAACATGCCAATTTCTTTACCACATCATCTTGGTGGCATGACATTACATCAACCAAGGTTTCATGTGTTTCTGATCATTATTCTATTTTTTTGAATTAAAATTCCATGTCACTCCATGCATACGTATGCATGTGTACATGTCATGAGACCAATATGTTTGAAAATTCTTTCTAATTTACTGCACATGGAATTAACTCGCACACAAGTACACATATATGATTTTTCAAACCGTTTTGATTAGTCATTGCATGTAGATGTAGTTCAAATTTGAATTACGGTTATTAAATGGCTAGAAAATCACTTAAATGTCTTTAAAAAGTCAAATGACCCCTAGAATTTTCCAAAATTTCACATTACAGTTGTAGTAGTGCACGTTAGACGTAGAAAATTTTTGAAGGCCGTAAGAGGAAGCTATCTCCCGATCGTCATCAAACATGCATTGTTCCCTCTCGGAACCACGAACCTTCTAGCGAGTTGCACCGGTTTGTGAGGGGTGTGTGTCCAAACTTTCGTCAAACATGCCAATTTCTTTACCACATCATCTTGGTGGCATGACATTACATCAACCAAGGTTTCGTGCGTTTCTGATTTTTTTGGAATTAAAATGCGATGCCACTCCATGCATACGTATTCATGCATATGTGTCCACGTCGGGATACAAATATGTTTGAAAATTCCTTCTAGTTTACTGCACATGGAATTAACTTGCACAAAAGTATAGAAATATGATTTTTCAAATGGTTTTGGTTAGGCGTTGCATGTAGATGTAGTTCAAATTTGAATTACGGTCATTAAATGGCTAGAAAATCACTTAAATGTCTTTAAAAGGTCAAATGACCCCTAGAATTTTCAAAATTTTCACATTAAAATTGTAGTAGTGCACGTTAGATGTAGAAAAAAAAATTGAAGGCCGTAAGAGGAAGCTATCTCCCGTTCATCATCAAACATGCATTGTTCCCTCTCGGAACCACGAGCCTTCTAGTGAGTTGCTCCAGTTTGTGAGGGGTGTGTCTCAAAACTTTGCTCAAACATGCCAATTTTTTTACCACATCATCTTGGTGGCATGACATTACATAAACCAAGGTTTCATGTGTTTCTGATTTTTTTTATTTTTTTGGAATTAAAATGCCATGTCACTCCATGCTTAATTGTGTCATAGCCGTTAGACCAATATGTTTGAAAATTCATTCCAATTTACCGCACATGGAATTAAATCGCACATAAGTACACGAAATATGAGTTTTCAAACCGTTATGGTTAGCTGTTGCATGTACATGTTGTTCAAATTTAAATTACGGTCATTAAATGGCTAGAAAATCACTTAAATGTCTTAGAAGGTCAAATGACACCTGAAATTTTCCAAAATTTGATATGCCAGTTGTATTAGTACTGCAAAATTTCTCATTCATTTAAAACACCATCCGTTGGCACTTTATTCCAAATTCATCTTTCACAACTAATAAAAAAATATCTACAACATCACACACAGTTGTTTTGTAGGAACCGTTTGCGATGAAAATAGGTCTATTTAAGTCTTCCTCCTTAAGCTTCACCGGCTCGTCTTCTCTAGTGCCGGAAACCCCCGAATCCATGAATCCCGATCCCCATTCCCGCACCCCCTTCTTGCAAAGATGACGCCGTGGAAACGCTTCGTGAAGGCCCGTACGATGGCCGCGTCCCTTCCCCTGAGCGCCGCTTCCTGCACCGAGAGCGCGGCCGCCTACGCCGAGAGTGCCGCTGAATCCGCATTGAGCGCGGACGCTTCCACCAAGAGGGCATCTGCGGCAGCCGACAGGGCAGCTACAAGCGCCGAGAGCGCTCGAGCTGCCGTCCGTGCCGCTGATGTCGCCCTGGCCCGGGTCGAGGCCATCCATGGCAAGATCGAGGATGCACACGCCAAGATATTCCAGGCCACCTCAGACTCCAGCATGCAACCCTGAAAGTGCAACTATCCTTGGGTGGTTTTGGTAATTCCTAATGACACATAGCTCATTGAGCTGATGATATCTCAAGATAAATATTTCAGGAAAGCTCAATGATTGGCATGGCATGGATTATAAATGTGGACCCCTCAAAATGCTAAGGACAAAAGATTGGCTCAAGCTCTAAAGCTCAAGGCTCTACATATTACTTTTAGTGATCCAAGATCACATTGAGTCTGTCGGATTTCGGGTTCCGGCAAAACCCTTGATGTTCGAACACTAGGGTGCACACGAAGATCTCCCCCTCTCTAGCTCGCACACTCAATGATCTCACGGTCTAACTCGACGGACCCAAAGAACACGAGACACAAGATTTATACTGGTTCGGGCCACCGTTGTGGTGTAATACCATAATCTAGTGTGGTGTGGTGGATTGCCTCTTGGACTGAGGATGAATAGTTACAAGGGAAGAACAGCCTCCTGAGGAGAGGTGTTCTTGTGCTTGGCGAGCTTGTGTGGTTGAGGATGATCTTGATCTCTCTCCGCCCTCCGCTCTGCCTCCCTTGGTGGTGCCTAGTCCTACTTATAGAGGCCCTGGTCCTCTTCCCAAATATTGAGCCTGAAGGGATCCCACAACGGCCAAATTTGAAGGAAGACAACAAGTACAAGCTATCCTGACAAAACCGGTCTTCTCCTGCCAAAGGCTTTGGTGGTGACGCCGTCTTGGGCTCCATGATGACCTCCGTCTTGCCGTCCTGCTGGTCTTGGTCTTGTTGCACCGATATGGAAACCTTTGTCTGATGCCTTGGAACTCCTCGCCTGCGCTTGCCTCCTTAACAACAAAGAGGAAACAAGGACACTGTGTGCGCTGGCGCCCACTGGGTCTTCATCGTCATGGCTTGCGTCATTGAAACCTTGCGAGGTTCGCCTTGCCTTGATCTCTCCGCCCCTCGCAGGCCAGCCTAGTGAGGCCACCCCTGAGGAGGTCTTGCATCATCTACCACGCGAGGCTTGGCCCCTCGCGAGGGTCTTGAATGTTTTGCTGGTGAAGCTGGGTCGTACGGGGCGGCTGGTTGAGCCACGCTGCGGGCCGCAGGCAGGCAAGTCTAGGGACCCCCGTTCCCAGAACGCCGATAGTAGCCCCCGGGCCCAAGGCGTGCTCGGGCTTGGCTTCGAGGCAAAGCCAAAGGGCAAGTGTGGAGCGGCACGGGCCCCAACAGCCTGCGGCCTTGGTCGACGCGTGGCGACTGATTAGACGTGGGCGTCTCCTCTTCCCCACGCAGCCTCGGCAACTGCTCGACTTGACGGGTCCTTGCTGCATGCAAAAAAGAGATCATTATTACCTTCGATCGTGGAGGCCGGCGGTTGGCCTCCCCTTGGCTATAAATGGGACGTGGAGGGCGGAGCCCCCATCGTCCGTCTCTTCCTTGCTTCTCCTGCTTCTTCTCCTTCCTTGCTGGTGTAGGCATGGCGCCGATTCGGAGGTTCTCGGCCTCGGAGAAGGGCAAGACTCCCCTCAACGAGCCCGACTTGCTCCCGCCAAAGAAGAGGAGGTCCCACAGTCGCGAGATGGTTGTGAGGTCGGTAGTGTCGCGATGGTGGTACGAAAGGCCACCTCCTGGGTACCCGTTGCCCTTGTATGCTCACACTGACGATTCCAGAGGGATGAGCGATGAGCGCCGCCGCCCGCTCCAGGGCCGTGGACGCCATACCGCGGAGGTGCACGCCGTCGCCCCAGGGGTCCTTGCTGCGGACTCCTCGCGTGAGTTCGTGCTATGGGGGGATGCCCCCGAGCACTTGCATTCACCTTCCACAGTTGTTCACCGCCGAGATGCCGCCGAGGGGCCCTCTCGAGCTTTGGTTGCAGCACGCCGACTGCGACGACCCGGTGACTGGAGCGGAAGTTGAAGCCGTCACCTCCGGGAAGATCTTCATGATTTGAGGCTGGGGCAAGGTTGCCCGAGCCTGCCGCGCGAACGGCGCCCTCGCCATCCACTTGAAGTACGACGATGCCTCCATGTTCTTCTTCAAGGTCTTCGACGAGTGAAAGTGCAACTATCCCTAGGTGGTTTTGGTAATTCCTAACAACATATAGCTCATTGAGCTAATGCTATTCCAAGATTAATATTTCAGGAAAAGCTCAATGAATGGCATGGCATGGATGAGGAATGTGGACCCCTCAAAATATTAAGGACAAAAAGATTGGCCCAAGCTCCAAGCTCAACTCTACATTTTATATTTTAGTGATCCAAGATCACATTGAGTCTATAGGAAAAGCCAATACTATAAAGGAGGGATGAGGTGTTGTTTAATGAGGTTCTTGCTTCATAGTGCTTAGTGATATGCTCCAAAACCCTCAACTACCTTCCCACATCCACATATGACCTAAACCAAAAGTCAACCTCGGCCCTACTGATTCTTTCTATCCGGCGCCACCGAGTTTCAAATGTCATAGCCACTGCCACAAACCCTAGGAAAACTAGTCTCACAGATAGGGATTTCGGTCACACCGAGATGGGGTTGTAATCTCTCTGTTTCCCTTCGTAACGTTTCGGTCCTACCGAGATGAGCGATCGGTCCCACCGAGATTGCAATGTAAACTTTCTGTTTCTCTTTCGTAACATTTCGGTCCCACCGAAATGAGCGATCGGTCCCACCGAGTTTACTTGACCAACTCTCTAGTTAGCTTATTACCAAAATCGGTCCCACTGAGTTTGTGTAATCGGTCACACCGAGATTATGTTATGCCCTAACCCTAACCATATCGGTCCTACTGAGTTGCATCTCAGTCCCACCGAAAACCCTAACGGTCACTAGGTTTGCTGAATCGGTCTAACCGAGTCTTTCACTTCGGTCTCACCGAGATTGGTAAATTGTGTGTAACGGTTAGTTTTTGTGTGGAGGCTACATATACCCCTCCACCCACTCTTCATTCGTGGAGAGAGCCATCAGAACATACCTACACTTCCAACCTATATTTTCTGAGAGAGAACCACCTACACTTGTGTTGAGACCAAGATATTCCATTCCTACCATATGAATCTTGATCTCTAGCCTTCCCCAAGTTGCTTTCCACTCAAATCATCTTTCCACCAAATCCAAATCCTGTGAGGGAGAGTTGAGTGTTGGGGAGACTATCATTTGAAGCACAAGAGCAAGGAGTTCATCATCAACACACCATTTGTTACTTCTTGGAGAGTGGTGTCTCCTAGATTGGCTAGGTGTCACTTGGGAGCCTCCGACAAAGATTGTGGAGTTGAACCAAGGAGTTTGTAAGGGCAAGGAGATCGCCTACTTCGTGAAGATCTACCGCTAGTGAGGCAAGTCCTTCGTGGGCGATGGCCATGATGGGATAGACAAGGTTGCTTCTTCGTGGACCCTTCGTGGGTGGAGCCCTACGTGGACTCGCGCAACCGTTACCCTCCGTGGGTTGAAGTCTCCATCAACGTGGATGTACGATAGCACCACCTATCGGAACCACGACAAAAACATTCATGTCTCCAATTGCATTTGAATTCTCCAAACCCTTCCCTTTACATTCTTGCAAGTTGCATGCTTTACTTTCCGCTGCTCATAGACTCTTTGCATGCTTGCTTGAATTGTGTTAAGATTGCTTGACTTGTGCTAAGTTAGCTAAAATCTGCTAAAGACTAAAATCGGGAATATGATATATTTTTATTTGGTCAAGTAGTCTAATCACCCCCCCTAGACATATTTTCGATCCTACAAGTGGTATCAGAGCTTTGGTCTCCATTTGCTTCGATTTCCATAGCTTTTGGTGGTCATATCCTTGGTTTCACAACCTAGGAGAGTATGGCGTCTAGTGAGGGAAATTATCACCGTAGAGGTCCTTACTTTGATGGTACAAATTTTGCTAGTTGGAAGCATAAGATGAAAATGCATATTCTTGGACATAACCCCGTCGTTTGGGCTATTGTGTGTGTTGGCTTGCAAGGTGAATTCTTTGATGGGTGAGAACCGAATCGTGAAGCTACCGCGGATGAGTTGAACATGCTACAATACAATGATCATGCTTGTGATATCCTCTTCAACGGATTGTGCCCTGAGGAATTCAACAAAATCAGCCGTCTTGAGAATGCAAAGGAAATTTGGGATACTTTGATTGATATGCATGAAGGTACCGACTCCGTCAAGGAATCCAAGTTGGATGTGCTTCAAAGTCAACTTGACAAGTTCAAAATGAAGGATGGTGAAGGTGTCGCTGAAATGTACTCTAGGCTTGCTCTTATCACAAATGAGATTGCCGGCCTAGGAAGTGAGGAGATGACCGACAAATTCATCATCAAGAAGATCCTAAGAGCCTTGGATGGAAAATACGATACCATATGCACATTGATCCAAATGATGCCAAATTACAGAGATCTCAAGCCAACGGAAGTCATTGGAAGAATTGTTGCTCATGAGATGTCACTCAAGGATAAGGAGGAGCTCCATAACAAGTCAAGTGGTGCTTACAAAGCCTCATGTGAAGCCCTCACGTCATCAAGTGAGAAACAAACCTTCAATGAAGAATTGAGCCTAATGGTGAAGAACTTCAACAAGTTCTACAAGAATAGAAGCAAAGAGAGAAAATCCAAGTCAAGGTCCTACAATGACAAAAGATCTTCTAGTCAAGAGAGAAACTGCTACAATTGTGGAAGACCCGGACACTACTCCAATGAGTGTACGGCTCCCCACAAGAGAAGAGAAGATTCTCCCAAAAGAAGAAGTAGAAGAGAAGAATCACCATCAAGGGAGAGAAGGAGTAGGGATGATCGATATGAACGAAGACACCCTCGAAGAAGCAAGGATTCGGAAAGGAAGGACAAGTCATCAAGGAGCTACACAAAGCGAAGACATCAAGCTCATGTTGGTGAATGGGTATCCGGCTCTGACTCCGACAATGACTCCGAGAGAAGCTATCACTCTGACTCCGAATATACTCAAGATGAAGGTGTTGCCGGACTAGCACTTGTGTCAACAAACTCCCACGACATATTTGATTCACCAAATGAAGTAATTGGAAGACGCTTCATGGCCAAAGGTCCAAAGGTATCACACCCCGAGTATGTTGATTTCAATAGTGATGAAGATGACTTGTTAGGTGATGATGAGTTACTTGTTGACAACTATAGTGATGAATACTATAATGAAACGAATGATAAGGAGAATATTGAGTCTCTAACTAAAGAACTAAACACTCTTAAGTTAGCTCATGAAACTATCTTAGGAGATCATCGAGAACTTTTAAGGACTCATGAGAAATTACGTTTTGAGAAGCTCAATCTTGAGCAAGAGCATGAGTTCTTAAAGGAAATCAATGATGATCTTCGCAAGAAAAGTTCTTCTTACATTGCCAAGCGTTTACTCTTATCCACTTACATGCCTCAAGTCAAGTCTAGTAACAAGAACAAGAAAGATTCTTCCTCTAGTAGTAACAATAATCATGCTAAATCCAATGTTGTTGCTTCTAGTAGTTCTCTTGATTCCACTAATGATTCTCTTAGCCAAGTTACACTTGAGCAAGAAAATAGCTTATTGAAGGGAATTATAGATAAAGGTGTTTGCAAGAGCCTTGCCGGGGGTAAGCAATTCGAGGAAATTGTACGCAAGCAAGGAAGGCACCGGAAGAATCAAGGTATTGGTTTTGAACGAAAGTTCAATGCCAATGGAGTTGAGTGGGAAGAAGATCAATTCCCCAAGACAAAGTTTGTTCCTCAACAAGAGAAGTATGATCCTACTTCATCCAAAGGGACACAAGCTCAAGATGATCTTCCACCACAAGACCACAAGCAAAAAGGCAAGGACAAGCTTCAAGAGGAAATTGATGCATTTGAAGAAGCTCCTAAGGCCTTGGTCAAGTGGGTTCCCAAGACTACATCAATTTCCACTTCATCAAGTACAACTACAACTCCGAGGATTCCCATCAAGATGGTGTGGATCCCGAAGAAGAAGAACTAGAGAGTCCTTGAGGGTGACTTCGCCAATATACTTCACTCTTATCATTTTGGCAAGAACAAGTGCAATCGACTTCCACATCTTGCACTAGTTCAAGGAGTCACAAACCCTCTTGTTGGTAAGACAAGGGACAAGGTAATCTAAAGCTTTCATAGACATCATCTTGTGTGTGCATCACTCTATGCCTATTGATATCCTTATTTGTTCCTTGTGGGACTAACCCGTGTAGGTATTGAAAGTGCAACTCACTCCAAAGGATAGCTTCAAATGATCTACATCAACATAGAGCATCCACATCTTCAACACCTACATGAAGTCATCATCGACAAAACCCAAGGTTAGTTCATCCCTCTTAGGGGGGATCTCACATCTAGGGGGAGCTTTACTCTAACAATTGAGTTAAAGCAACTCTAATGGTGTGAACAAAACAATGCTTTATGTAAAAGTGGTAACCCCACTTGTGCTTAAACGATGAGTATGACCTATGATCAAATGTTCTCATTTGACTCCTAAGTCAATATAATCATATATAGATGACCTAGTCATCGCCAATTGCTTGATAGATGCTAGAATTGTTTGTGCATGCTTTGCCACATATTTCATTTGCCATTTTATTGTGTGAGCATGTTGGTTGCATAATTTACTCATTCGAGGACATCCACTTGTTGTTTTGATTGATTGGTTTCCTTTTCTTTTGGCCAAGTGGATGGACAAGAATGCCCAAGAACCTTCTCTAGCTATCTATGCTTTTCTCGTCTCAAACTCTATTCATGCTGCATCACAAAATTTGATCAAGTCAGATTCGAACCACTCTGTGTGAGGAGCACTCGGAGTCCCCAATTCGTCATAGACTTAAACTTCCAAAACTTCTTTGTGCATTTCGGTCTGACCGATTCACCCATTTCGGTCATACCGAGATCACTAAGTCAATCTAGGTTTTCTACCTCGGTGCAACCGATTCGAACCTTTCGGTCACACCGAGTTTCAGTAACTGCTTGCAGTTATGAATCTCGGTGCCACCGAGTTTTTCCACTCGGTCACACCGACAGGGTCGGGCTATATATACCCACGTGTCAAATTTTGGAAAACCTTCCGAACCTCCTCGACCCGCGCTTAGCCCGCTCTGCCTCCAGGGTCTCCGGATCATCTTCCTCGTCGCCAGCCGCCTCATGCCGCTGGTCTCCGCCGCCGTCAACGGGAATCAACCCCGCCGTTGCCGCCATAGCGAGTTCTCCGCTGAACTAGGGTATGAACTCGATCACTATGCTGTTCTATCTCCGATTCCCCAGCACATTGCTTTGCCATGTATCTTGCCACGATTGAGATCATTCTATCCAGTCAAAACACTCCATAGTTTAGTCGTGAATTAAGAATTTAGGGTTAGGTTTCTGCCGAAACCATCTCGGACCCACCGAGTTGTGGAACTCGGTACCACCGATTTGGCTTAGGCCATTGCACATGTGGTTCTCGGTCTGACCGAGAATTGCAAATCGGTGTGACCGAGTTCAGGACTTTGTGAAACCCTAGCAGTCTCGGTGCCACCGAACTGTGACTCGGTCTGACCGAGTTCACTAGTTTAGGTTCCAATAGCTGCTTCGGTATCATCGAGTTTACAAATCGGTTGATCCAAAATGCTTTCTGTGGAAAAGTAAAACTAAGTTTTTGACTCATTCTTTTGCAAAAACCTCTGCATTGTGTGATGCTCATCCACTCTATCTCATCTGTATCTATTCATAGGGTCTGATGTCAGTGTTTGCAATATGTCTGATCAGAGTGACAGCCAGAACAGGTCAGAGGAGCAGGTTCACCTGAGTGAGGGCACTAGTCCCTCTAGCAGTTCAGATGATGGTAGCAGGAGCACCCCAAGCAACTTACCCAAAGCTGCCACCAGGGCCAGAAAGAAGAAGACCTCTGAATCTGAGGATGAAGACTATGTGGCTGTTGAGGATGAGGCCACTTCCAAGAAGAAAGTGGTTAAGAAGGAGTATAGCACTGCTACAGCCACCAAGCCAGGCATGAAGCAAAAGGTTCCTGCAAAGAGAATTCCAATGTCTAAGGCCAGAGCATCTACTCAAGTCCCTTTGGAATCTGAACCCAAAGAGGCTACTGCAGAAGGGAAGAAGAGGAAGGAGAGGGTCAAAAAGACCACTGCTAGAGTGCTTGGGAGATCCTCAATCATGAGAGATTTTGAAGAGGAAGAGGAAGAAGATGCTGCACCAGCACCTAAAGCTCAGAAGCTTATGGGTGATGCCATCCGAGCAGGGGCTGTTCCATCTAAGCCTAAGACTGCTCCAAAGGCTGCTGCTCCAGCTCCAAAGCCAAAACCGAAGAGGAGCACTAGGAACATCCATGTTGAGGAAAAGAACAAGGCCCCAGTGCCTGAAGCTGAAATGGAAGAAGAAGATGATGAGTCACATGTCTGGAGGAAGCTGAAGCCAAAAATCCCAGATCACAATGATGCTCATCCAGTTGCCGAGAACATGAAGATCAGGAAGGACTCAGGTCTGAGGCTATGGAGAGAGTCTGATCCATATGCCACCAGGAGGAGGACTGCTGTGGACTACAGGTTCCATACAAAGGAACAGCAGGACTTCTATGAGACCATCTTGCTTGACAAGAAGCCCATAGTGTGTGACATGAGATGGGTCGACTGGGACTACATCAAGGAGAATGAGGATCACTATCCAGGTGTACATGATAGTTTCAAGGCTTGTGGAGTCGATGAGTTTGTGGCTCAGAAGCACACAAAATGGAATGATGAGCTCATCATGCAGTTCTACTCCACATCTCATTTCTACCTAGATGGAAGGATTGTCTGGATGTCTGAAGGTACGAGGTACCAGTCCACAGTTGCTGAATGGGCGAAGTTGATCAATGCCCCAAAAGAGAGTGAAGATGACTTGGATGTCTATGCCAACAGGAAGAAGGATCACAACACAATGGCACACATGTACAAGGAGATCCCAGATGCTACTCTTGAGACACATAAGTTTGGATCTGTACATTACCTTCTGTCAGGCTTGCCAACCATCAACTAGATCCTCAGGCACACTCTCTTGCCAAAATCAGGTGATCACAAGGTGATCAAAGGCCATGCAATTAACTCGCTTCACATCTTTGATGTCCCACAGAAGTTCAAAGTCATGAGCCTAATAGTTGAAACTATCAAGAGGACAGCTGCAGATCAGAAGAGGAGTTGTGGGTATGCCCCACAGAACCAAGAGCTGATCAACTCCAAGATGGGCACAGGTACATATCTGCTAGACAAGGAGCACATGCCTATCTATCCAGACTTCGAGGACAACACTGTGGTTATGAATGAGGATGAACCATCTTCTGTGCACGCACAAGTCAAGAAGGAGAAGGCAAAAGCTGAAAAGGCTGCAAGGATGCCAACTACTGAAGAAGCATCTCAGTATCTCGTGAAGAGCAAGCAAGATCAGCTTGGTTACCTGATTGCATCCACTCTGAGGATTCAGAAGGGACTGGCCACCCTGACTCAAAACCAGGAGAGCTTGGAAAGAATCGTGGAGCAAAAATTCTATGACTTGGATGTGAAGGTAACTGAGATTCAGTCTGTTGTGGAGCAACTTCAAGATGATATGCAGGAGAGGAAGGGCAAGACAACCACTGATGCATTTTCCAGAGTACCCAGAGCTCAGAGGTCTGCTGCAGTGCCTGTTCCAGACATCAGAGCCATGTCATCTGCACCAGCTACAGCTTCTGTGCCACCAGCTCCAGCACCTACTCCATCAGCTCCATCTACTTCGACTAAAGCCTTCGTTCTTGGAGGTATCCGGACACCACCACCTGAAGACCAAGCCTGAGAGATGCTTTAGTGCTATGCATTTTCTAGGAACTTTTTTGGTAACTTGTTGCCAAAGGGGGATAAAAATGTATAGATCATAGGCTTCGAGAGAGAGCGTTGCTTTTTATTCTCTCTTGCTTTGGTGGTTGAACTTTATTTGCTTTGCCTGTTTGAGATATTTTTTGTCTGTGTGATACTTGGATGATCATGTGTTTGATCATATGCTACCTTAATGCTTGTTGGATATTATCATTTTATCCCTATATGATCATTCACTTTGCTTGGTGATGAGTGCATGTATTTAATTATTATCATTTTGAGCGCTCCACCAAGATGTATGTGACATGGAAGAGTAACCCATGAGCCTAATTCTCTGTGCATTTAAAGTCCAAAGGAAATTGTAAACTATGCACAAATTTAGGGGGAGCTCTTGCTTTTCACATACTTCTCAAAGCGACAATGTTTTTCACTCTTATTATCATTTGTCGAAGCTTTGATCTATATGTTGTCATCTATTACCAAAAAGGGGGAGATTGAAAGTGCAACTATCCCTAGGTGGTTTTGGTAATTCCTAACAACATATAGCTCATTGAGCTAATGCCATTCCAAGATTAATATTTCAGGAAAAGCTCAATGAATGGCATGGCATGGATGAGGAATGTGGACCCCTCAAAATATTAAGGACAAAAAGATTGGCCCAAGTTCCAAGCTCAAGACTCTACATTTTATATTTTAATGATCCAAGATCACATTGAGTCTATAGGAAAAGCCAATACTATCAAGGAGGGATGAGGTGTTGTTTAATGAGGTTCTTGCTTCATAGTGCTTAGTGATATGCTCCAAAACCCTCAACTACCTTCCCACATCCACATATGACCTAAACCAAAAGTCAAACTCGGCCCTACCGATTCTTTCTATCCGTCGCCACCTAGTTTCAAATGTCATAGCCACTGCCACAAACCCTAGGCAAATCAGTCTCACAGATAGGGATTTCGGTCACACCGAGATGGGGTTGTAATCTCTCTGTTTTCCTTCATAACGTTTCGGTCCTATCGAGTTGAGCGATCGGTCCCACCGAGATTGCAATGTAAACTCTCTGTTTCTCTTTCGTAACATTTTGGTCCCACCGAAATGAGCGATCGGTACCACCGAGTTTACCTGACCAACTCTCTAGTTATCTTATTACCAAAATCGGTCCCACTGAGTTTGTGTAATCGGTCACACCGAGATTATGTTATGCCCTAACCCTAACCATATCGGTCCTACCGAGTTGCATCTCAGTCCCACCAAAAACCCTAACGGTCACTAGGTTTGCTGAATCGGTCTGACCGAGTCTTTCACTTCGGTCTCACCGAGATTGTAAATTGTGTGTAACGGTTAGTTTTTGTGTGGAGGCTATATATACCCCTCCACCCACTCTTCATTCGTGGAGAGAGCCATCAGAACATACCTACACTTCCAACCTATATTTTCTGAGAGAGAACCACCTACACTTGTGTTGAGACCAAGATATTCCATTCCTACCATATGAATCTTGATCTCTAGACTTCCCCAAGTTGCTTTCCACTCAAATCATCTTTCCACCAAATCCAAATCCTGTGAGAGAGAGTTGAGTGTTGGGGAGACTATCATTTGAAGCACAAGAGCATGGAGTTCATCATCAACACACCATTTGTTACTTCTTGGAGAGTGGTGTCTCCTACATTGGCTAGGTGTCACTTGGGAGCCTCCGACAAAGATTGTGGAGTTGAACCAAGGAGTTTGTAAGGGCAAGGAGATCGCCTACTTCGTGAAGATCTACCGCTAGTGACGCAAGTCCTTTGTGGGTGATGGCCATGATGGGATAGACAAGGTTGCTTCTTCGTGGACCCTTTGTGGGTGGAGCCCTCCGTGGACTCGCGCAACTGTTACCCTCCATGGGTTGAAGTCTCCATCAACGTGGATGTATGATAGCACCACCTATCGGAACCATGACAAAACATCCGTGTCTCCAATTGCATTTGAATTCTCCAAACCCTTCCCTTTACATTCTTGCAAGTTGCATGCTTTACTTTCCGATGCTCATAGACTCTTTGCATGCTTGCTTGAATTGTGTTAAGATTGCTTGACTTGTGCTAAGTTAGCTAAAATCTGCTAAAGACTAAAATTGGGAAAAGGATAGATTTTTATTTGGTCAAGTAGTCTAATCACCCCCCCTCTAGACATACTTTCGATCCTACAATGAGGAAGGCCGCCGCTTGGAGTGCTGCCCTGAAGGGGGTTGCCAGGACAGCGCAGCCGCGGGCGCCGGGCCTGCCGCTGGCCTCGCCCGCAGCTCCTCTGGCGACAGCGGTGACTCCAAGTGGTCCAGCGACTCTCTCGAGCTCGTGGAGTCTCCGGAGACAAGCGACGATAGCTACGTGCCCCGAGCTCTCGTCGGGCCCGGAGCAAGGTCGCCGCGTGTGGCCGCCGCCGCCATTGATCTGGATGCCGTTGGCGTCGGCCTTCCGTGGCCCATTGTTGATGATGGCGTCTGTGACGTCCGGTGCATGTAGATAGAGCTCCTAGGAATTCTCTTCCTTTCGTTCCCTGCGAGGAATCGAAACAGACCCCGCGGGGGTGTGTAAAGCGTTTGTAATTCCTTTTGTCGATATTATCCTTATTGTGAAAATTTGCAAGCACATTTCCTGCTAAGGCTCGGTCTCCCCCTTTCCAATCCCGTAGCAGCTTCGTGCTCTACACTGACAGGTCCCGGTCCCTAGGCAGGTTGTAGCCGTCCCTGGTATGCCAGGTCGCGATGCCGTGGTCAAGGCCAGGAGGTGAGCGGCCCAAGGTCTAGTAAGAGATCCTGAGGAGCGATGCTCAAGAGGTCCCCTTTAGCGCGCAAGCAGCTACCTGAGGATGGGAAAGGGAGGCGATGTCGCCGCAGTAGGGCAGCGAAAATGTGAGAATCTTATGTCGTAGTGTTGGGTTGGTCCAGGTACAAGACTTATCTTGGCGTTCTGGAGCCGGCTTCCGGTGCCACACCAGACTTGGGTGTTGGCCGCTGCTGGGTAGCTAGGTTAGGCCCGTGCGGGCCTACCCCTCTTCTCCATGTTCTTCCTGGTGCTCTGCGTCCTCAGGTCCCGGCCCTCGAGCGAGCTCAGCCGCCGCTGGTATGCCAGGTCACGATGCCGTGGTCAAGGCCAAGGGGTGAGGGCTGGAGAGCTAATAAGAGCACCGGAGTCGCGATGCTCAGGAGCCCCCCTTTAACGTGCAAGTGAATCGCATGGGAGAAGAGAGAGAGTCCACGGTACCGCCCGCTGTAGCCCTTAGGAAGTTCCTGCAGGTCAGCGCGAGGAGGGGAACAAATCACCGCCGTGATCGCCTATTCGTTGCTGGCTTGTGGAAGGTGACCCCCTACTGCGGAAGCCGCCGGGGCATGTACAGCCCCGCCTTGGCACGTGGCTTGCACGGCAGGGCCGGAGGAGGTGTATCTGGGCACTCGTGAGCCAGCGCGGGACTCACGAGGCCCTACCTCAAGGCGGGTTGCGCCTGGTCTTGGTTCCTGGTCGCTGTGGCAGTCCTGCAAGAGGGTTAGACAACCTGCACCGAAAGGATTTCCTAAGGCTATCGCACGAGAAGGCCAAGCACCAATGACCCCAGGAGGTGACATGAACGGGGCCGGCCCGCCAGACAGAGCTCAACCTTTGGATTTATCGACGCTGCAGGGATGGGCCGGAGCACAGACGCCGTGCCTAGCCTTCTAATGTGAAGGATCCTGAAGAAATACAATCGGCACACGGCTCCCATGGTAGGTGACAATCAAGCAGGTGATAACCATAGATAGATTATGCATGAGAAGCAAACTGGCTTAGGTAAACGCAGGAACGAGACATGCCACTGGGTTAGACCCGAGCGGCTTGGGGATGATGCTGCCCGAGGGGCGCTCCCAGCAGAGTGAACTGAAGATGAAAGCAGATACATGCCGCAGGGACGGACCCATGCGGCCTGGGGATGATGCAGCCCAGGGGGCGCTCCCAGCTAAATGAATTTGGAAAGATGTCACCTGGTTTGGTTGCCGAAGGGGTGTCGGGGTAGCTGAAGACGCGTAGCGAAGAAGTCGCCCCTCACGAGCCGCAGGGGCCCTGAGCCTCGGGAGGCCTTCGGAGGACCGTCTCCATCTCCGTCAGGACTGCGTGATGCCTGTCCTCCTGACCTGCCATGACGCTCCGCGGGTTGCGCTGGAAGGCAGCATCCACGCTCAGCAGGCCGAACGGCATGTGAACGTAGCTGTGAGGTGGACCCTCGCAACGTCCAACACGCGAAGGCCAGAAGCGCTCCTGGGATGCGACCCGGTTGAGCCCTGGCATGTCGATGCAGACGCGCAGCTCACCACCCTCGCCTGGGTGGGGAGCAACGCCAGGTGGGCGGCGGTCGCCGCGTATTGCTCTTGCTTCCTGAAGCTCCTGAGTGGCCTCGTCGATGAACTCCTAAGTGCCAGGTGATCTTCGCCTGGTGGCCTCCTGAGGGAAACGTGCCGCGAAGCACGCCTCCACGTGGTGCCCGAGCGCCTCCCTCGTGATGCCGGCCAGGTCTGAGGCCCTCCAGAAGAGAGCCCCCGAGCCCTGCCGGAGGACGGCACCTGGCGTGCCTCCCTATGCAAGGGAGAGAGGTGCCCCAGGAGCGGGCGTAGATCCTGAAGTGGTGCCACTGGAGGTGCCGCTCCCTTGAGGTCCAGTATGGAGCAACTGCTTCTTCTTCTTGGGATTGGTCTTAGGAGGGTACTGCGCTGCGTTACTGTTGGGGTTTTCGAGTGATGTAGCTTGGAAGGCGCGCTCGAGGGAGCACACCGTGTCTCCTTCTTCGCAGGGGATGGTGATGATTCCGCCGCTTCCGGGCATCTTGAGGATGTTGTAGGCGTGGTGGGCGACTGCCATGAATTTGGCCAGCACTGGGTACCCGAGGATGGCATTGTACGACAGGCGGACGTGGCTGACGTCGAAGTCGATGAGCTCGGTGTGGTAGTTGTCGCGCTGACCAAAGGTGACAGGGAGACGAACTTGCCCTATCGGGGTGGTAGAGCCGTCAGTCACTCCTGAGAGAGGCTTGGTAGGCTGGAGCTGATCGTATGGCACTTGAAGGCTATTGAATATTCCCTTTGTATGGCACTTGAAAACATCTGGGGGCACATATGGAAAATAAATAAAAATCATCTTTTGTTCACCGACCGAATATTCCCTTAAGAACGCTAGCTTTTGCTTCACCCAGTCTAAGGTACACATCCGGCTGACC
Source organism: Triticum urartu (assembly GCF_003073215.2). NCBI lineage: Eukaryota > Viridiplantae > Streptophyta > Magnoliopsida > Poales > Poaceae > Triticum > Triticum urartu. The sequence continues at coordinate 446,141,392 of NC_053026.1, forward strand.
CAGCAGTAACAATCGTAGAGGTGCTCCCCTTATGCCCTAGCCGAATTAACGGGAACGTAGGGCATAAATACAAGAGCCAGGCAACCCAGCTTGGCCAAAACTTAAGTCATATCGATGCATATAATGGCGAAGAAAAGGTACATGCGGAAGAATAACACATGTGGAGGGCATGAAGCCCAGATGAATAATTAAGCTTCTGTGTAAGAAGCCCCCAGATATAATGAGCGCGATTAGCGCGTCAATAATGTGCAAGAAAGGCACAAGTTGGCCCTTGAAGGCCTTGAGAAAGAATAAAAGAAAGGAAGAGAAAAAAGACAGATAATGTATATGAAAAAATGGACAGAGGAACGAGATGCACATAGACTCCGGCACTAGGCGTAGAATCTTCGGAGCTTGGCTGCGTTCCGTGGGTTCGACTCAAGTCGATTATTCGATGCATCCCGCAGACGGTACGCTCCACCGGTCAGAACTTGGTCAATAATGAAGGGACCTTCCCATTTGGGCTCGAGCTTGGTCTTTTTCTTCTCCGACAGGCATAGAACTAGCTCGCCAATGTTATAAGTTTTGACCCGTACTTCTCTGCTTTGGTATGTGCGAGCCTGTTGCTGATAGAATGCGGAACGGGCTTTTGTCACGTCGCGCTCCTCCTCCAGGGTGTCCAGACTGTCCTGTCAATCGAGCTCGGCTTCTCTTTCTTCGTACATGCGCACTCGAGGTGAGTCATGAATTATGTCGCAGGGCAGAACCGCCTCTGCGTCGTACACCATAAAGAAGGGTGTGTATCCGGTAGTATGATTCGGCATGGTCCGCAGCCCCCAGAGTACGGAGTTGAGCTCCTCTACCCAGTGCGTGTTAGACTCCTTTAAGGACCACGCTAATCTGGGTTTGATGCCGATCATGATAAGACCATTTGCTCTCTCAACTTGGCTGTTAGTTTGTGGGTGATAGATAGAGGCATAATCGAGCTTAATGCCCATGTTGCTGCACCAGAGTTTTACCTCGTCGGCCGTGAAGTTCGTGTCATTGTCAGTGATGATGTTGTGGGGGATTCCATAATGGTGTACAACCCCGGATATGAAGTCTATCACCGGTCCGGATTCGGCCGTTTTAATAGGTTTGGCTTCTATCCATTTGGTGAATTTATCCACCATGACCAGTAAGTATTTTTTCTTATGGGTTCCCCCTTTAAGGGGTGCAACCATGTCAAGCCCCCAGACCGCGAAGGGCCAGGTAATGGGGATTGTTTGGAGGGCGATGGGTGGCATGTGGCTTTGGTTTGCAAAAAGTTGGCAACCGACGCATCGTTGGACCAAGTCCTGTGCATCTACCCGGGCCGTCGGCCAATAAAAACCTGTACGGAAGGCCTTGCTTACAAGGGCCCGGGCTGCGGCGTGGGGGCCGCCGAGTCCGGCGTCAATTTCTACCAAAAGCTTCCGCCCTTCCTCTTCGGAGATGCACCTTTGAAGGACTCTGGTAGTGCTTTTTTTATACAGCTCTCCCTCGTGGACCCTGTAGGCTTTAGATCGCCGCACTATGCAGCGTGCCTCATTTTAGTCCTCGAGAAGTTCCTGCCTAGTTAGGTAGGCCAGGAATGGTTCTGTCCATGGGGCGATGATGGCCATTATTACGTGGGTTGAAGGTGTTATTTCGGTGGCAGGGCCTCCGATTATGTCAGAGTGTTCGGTATCGGGCATTTTGGTCGGGTCCGGACTATTGTTACCGGTGTCCCCTTCCCACACCACGGATGGCTTAAACAACCTCTACAAAAAGATGTTGGGGGGACCACATCGTGTTTTGGGCCGATGCGGGCGAGGATATCCGCCACCTGATTGTTTTCCCGAGCCACATGGTGAAATTCGAGCCCCTCGAATCGAGCTGACATCTTTAGGACGGCGTTGTGATAGGCCGCCACCTTTGGATCTTTGGCATCAAAGTCTCCATTTATTTGGGATATTGCTAGGTTCAAATCCCCACGCACCTCCAGGTGTTGAATGCCCATGGAAACTGCCATCCGAAGACCATGTAACAGGGCTTCTTATTCGGCTGCATTGTTGGAGTCTATATACAGTATCTATAGTACGTATTGGACTGTATCTCCGGTTGGGGACGTCAGGACGACGCCAGCCCCCAGACCAGCCAGCATTTTGGAGCCGTCGAAGTGCATGATCCAATTGGAGTATGCGCCGTACTCTTTAGGGAGTTCAGCTTCCATCCATTCGGCGACAATGTCGGCCAATACTTGCGATTTAATGGCTCGTCGGGGTTTGTATGTTATGTCGAACGGGAGGAGCTCAATGGCCCATTTGGCAATCCGGCCCATGGCGTCGCGGTTGTTTATAATATCATTAAGTGGCACTTCCGAGGCTACTGTAATTGAACACTCTTGAAAGTAGTGTCGCGGCTTCCGGGATGCCATGAATACCGCATAGGCTATCTTTTGATAATGCGGGTACCGTGATTTGCATGGAGTGAGGACAGTGGATACATAATATACCGGCTTTTGAAGGGGGATTTATGTCCGTCCGCTTCTCGTTCGACGATGAGCACTGCGCTTACAACCTGATGAGTTGCCGCAATGTATAACAACATTGGTTCGCTGATGTTTGGCGCGGCCAGGATTGGGTTGGTTGCCAGTATGGCTTTTATTTCTTCCAATCGGGTTGTGGCAGCGTCCGTCCACTCGAGGTGTTCGGTGTGCCGAAGGAGGCGATAAAGGGTAATGCCTTTTCTCCTAAGCGGGAGATAAAGAGGCTTAGAGCCGCCACACATCCGGTTAATATCTGGATTTGTTTGAGGTCCGTTGGGATAGCCAACTGTGACAGAGCTCGGATTTTGGCTGGATTTGCTTCAATTCCTCTAATGGAGACAATGAAACCCAGGAGCTTTCCGGCTGGTACGCCGAAAACGCATTTTTCCGGATTGAGCTTGATGTCGTATGTTCGGAGGTTGTCGAATGTGATTCTCAAGTCGTCTATTAGAGAGTCGACGTGTTTGGTTTTGACGACCACATCATCTACGTATGCCCCTACTATTTTGCCGATCTGTTTCTCCAGACATGTCTGAATCATGCGCTGATATGTTGTGCCGGCGTTTTTGAGCCCAAAAGGCATTGTATTGAAACAGAAGGGGCCATATGGTGTGATAAATGTCGTTGCGGCTTGGTCGGACTACGCCATCTTGATTTGGTAGTAGCCGGAGTATGCGTCGAGGAAACACAATGAATCGTGTCCTGCGGTAGCATCGATAATTTGATCAATTCGGGGGAGGGGGAAGGGATCCTTTGGGCAAGCCTTGTTGAGGTCCTTGAAATCGACACATAGGCGCCAGTATTTGTCCTTCTTTGGTACCATCACTAGGTTTGCTAGCCAGTCCGGGTGTTTTATTTCTCTAATGAATCCGGCCTCCAATAACTTGGCTAGTTCCTCTCCCATAGCTTGTCTCTTAGGTTCAGAGAAACGCCGAAGAGTCTGCTTGACCGGCTTGAATCCCTTTAGAATATTGAGGCTGTGATCGGCCAGCCTACGTGGGATTCCTGGCATGTCTGAGGGGTGCCAGGAGAATATGTCCCAATTCTCGCGCAGGAACTCTCGTAGTGCGGCGTCCACGGCGGGGTTTAACTGTGCCCCGATGGAGGCTGTTTTTGTAGGGTCTATTGGGTGGACTTGGAATTTGACTATTTCATCCGATGGTTTAAAAGAGGTGGAATTGGATCTCTTGTCAAGTATCACGTCGTCCCTGTCCACTGTGGAGCGCTGCGCAGTTAATTCCTCGGCCGCAAGGGCTTCGGATAATGCCTCGAGGGCCAATGCGGCTGTTTTGTTTTCGGCGCGGAGTGCTGTGTCCGGATCACTAGCGAGAGTGATGATTCCGTTGGGCCCGGGCATTTTGAGCTTCATGTACCCGTAATGGGGTATAGCTTGGAAGATCGTGAACGCCTCCCACCCTAAGGCTGGTCGTAATGGGAGTATCATAACTAGTATCATGCATGCCAACTAGGCAAATTAGATGATGTGGCATAGAATTAAATGAAGAAAGAGAAGGTTGAGTATCATATTATGATACCGTATCATAATAAATGCTACACTACTATGTGTCATGCATGGTAATAAATAAAGTCATCTATGATACTACTATATGATACTATGCATTAGAGAGGTAGTATCATACACTAGTATCATATGCATGATACTAACTTATGATACTACCCATTACAAGCAGCCTAAAAGGGCGTGGTATCCGCTACTGAACGGGGCCACTTCGAATGTAATTTCTTCGGACCTATAGTTCTCCGGCGTGCCGAATACCACATCTAGTGTGATTTTCCTAGCACAGCGTGCTTCCCGACTGGGGATGATTCCTCTGAAGGTTGTGCTGCTTTGCTCAATGCGGTTCCAGTCTATTTCCATTTTTTGAAGAGTTTCCTCATAGATGAGGTTTAATCCACTACCGCCGTCCATGAGTACTTTGGTGAGTCGAAAGCCGTCCACAATTGGACTGAGGACCAGTGCAGCTGGTGCTCGGGCTGTTCGGAATTTAGGTTCGTCACTGGCATTGAAGGTAATAGCCGTGTCACTCCATGGATTTATTGCTGCCACGTGGCAGATTTCGGCAAGGCTGCGGAGTGTTCGCTTGCGCCTATTATTTGATGCAAAGGTTTCAAAGACTGTTAATATTGTATTGTTATCCCCGGGATGGTGCTCTGTGGCATCTGGGATGAGAAGATCCTCACCACTTTTGGCCACCTGCCGAAGTACCCAACATGCTCTAAGGTTGTGTGTTAGTATGGTATCCGCTGTACTATGAATTTTGCAGGGTCCGTTGAGCCATCCCTCCAATACGGTTCCACGCCCTGTAGAGGGTCTTTGCTTCTTTGTAATTTACTCGGGTGTCTTATGATAGTGCACCCTTTTACTTTGGACTGGGTGTATATTCGGAGCCGTTTTATCCCAAAATTTTGTTTCGGTTTTCCAGGCGCTTTCCATCGCACAGTACTTTCGTACTATGGACGCCAAGTCGGCAAAGCGTGATATGTCACGGCGAATTATGGCGTTAAGGATTCCCTTGTCCATGCAATTATTGCAGAAAAATGAGACTGCGTCTTCCTCGCGACAGTCCTTAACCTTGTTCATCACAAGGAGGAATCTGGCCCAATAATGATGTACTGTTTCCTGGGGCGTTTGCCTGATGTGGGAAAGATTATTTATGCTTGGGTGGGTGGGTGGCTTTGAGTCCGAACCCTTACTCGATCTGAGATCCAGGGGCCGAGGAGTTTCCAATCTTGGAAGTTCGGGTTTCGGGATGTTGCCCGATAAGTCTGGCCCGCCGCCTGACTCTAGGTTCAGGGCTTGGGTGAAGTCCTCCCGTAAACGGGTATCCGGCTCGGAGAGCTCAGGAATCTGGACATAGTTAGTCTCAAGATAGAGGAAGAATCGCCGCATTGTTCCTCCACCACCGCAATATGATGGGTGACCGGTGGAGAGTTAATCTCCCTTTGATCGGGTTTAAGCCCAATCCGATCATAGTCCGTAGCGACTCCCAAGGCGGTGATGCGATCCAAGAGCTCGTTTAGGGATGAGAGCTCCATTGGATCCATCTTCTCGGCAAATTCCGAGCCGATGTGGAGGCTGTTTTCGATGACCCGAGAAGTCATCGTCGGTGCAGCAGCCGAACGGGCGGTCATGATGAAACTGCCAAGCCGGAGAGTTTGGCCGATAGCCAGGGCTCCCCCGGCGGTAATTTTGTTTTTAACAACGAGACGAGACATCCTTCCTTACGGCGACGGCACAGTCGAACTCTCAATGAAAGCACCAATGTCGGGGTCAAAACCGGCGGATCTCGGGTAGGGGGTCCCGAACTGTGCGTCTAAGGCGGATGGTGACAGGAGGCAGGGGACACGATGTGTACCCAGGTTCGGGCCCTCTTGATGGAGGTAATACCCTACGTCCTGCTTGATTATTCTTGATAATATGAGTAGTACAAGAGTTGATCTACCACGAGATCGAAGAGGCTAAACCCTAGAAGATAGCTTATGGTATGATTGTTGTTGTCCTACGGACTAAAACCCTCCGGTTTATATAGACACCGGAGGGGGCTAGGGTTACACAAGGTTGGTTACAAAGGAGGAGATATACATATCCATATTGCCTAGCTTGCCTTCTACGCCAAGTAAAAGTCCCATCCGGACACGATACGAAGTCTTCAATCTTGTATCTTCATAGTCCAACAGTCCGGCCAAAGGATATAGTCCGGCGGTCCAGAGACCCCCTAATCCAGGACTCCCTCACTTGTGCTTCATGAATAGGAATTTGAAAAGGAGGACAAGTGAAAATTAAAATTCCTACGTTTTTTCTTTCAAGGATACACTAAAGGAACAAATCACTGTGCTTAGTGGACAATATATATAACATGTAGAGTAAGAAAGAGATGCAACAAGTGTACAACCTCTTTGGCGAAGCCATGTCGATCTCAGCATGATTGGGTTGGCCGGTGAGGATGCTCCGGCTGACTTTGCTGTCGGAGGAGGGGAAGAAGATATTAGGCGTCTGGATGTGGAACCCGAGGTATTGCTCCGCTGTGATGGAGGGTTTCGTCATTGGAGCAGCTCTGGTGAGTTGTACGACGCCGAGGCTGAAGCAGGACAAGAGATTCAACGAACAACATTAACGTGAGTGGAATTCTAATAGCATCTCCAATACATGATGTGAAATACATAACCACAAAGTGCTAGATATAAAATACATCAGTCGCTCATCTCTAAACTTAACTGTCGAAACTGAACTTAACTGTCGAAACTTAACTTAACTGTCGAAACTGAACTTAACTGTCGAAACTGAATTTTGCTGTCGAAACTGAACGCACTAGCAAGGTGAGCCTACACGTCGGTCGACTGACTTTTTCATCTCTGGTCAGTCGATTTTGCAGCCGTTGGATATGAAATCAAGGGCCTGCGGTTCATCTTCAACCTCCACCCCCCTGAGCCGCCAGCCACCACCGGCCAAACAGTAGCCCCCCGCCGCCCACGGCCGGTAGTGCGCTGTCCCGCCCGTCCCTAAAACACTCCCCACCGCTGCCCCGGCCATCCCTCTAGCCCCCCCCCCCCCCGTGCCGAGCTTTTTCTCCGGCAATCCCCACGCCACCGCCCCGCCACTGCCCCGCCATCACCGGCGACCACCGCGCCCATCCTGGACCCTAAGATAGATAATGGGGTACCTCTCCGGCGAGCCCCCCTCCCCGCTGCTGCTGGTTCTTCCTTCACCCCGGCGAGCCCCTCCCCCAGCCCCCTGAAAATCGACTGACCCAAAAGTCGATTCGGTTGACTGAAGTGTAGCTAAATCGGAGCAGCATCGCAAGCAAGAGCAAGAGCGAGAGCAGCAGCGCAAGCAAGAGCAATAGCAAGAGCAGACCAAGCAGGGGGCCGAGAGCAAGAGCAGAGCAGCAGTGCGAGCGAGAGCTAAAGCAGTAGCAGCTCCTACTGATGTGGACGTCGCCGCCGAGGGAGCGACGCCGTGGAGGAAGTGGCCGGCGACGCCGCCGTGGATGGAGCCACGCTGTGTCGGCTCGGGACCGAGCGCCGGCAGCACCGTGAGATCGAATCAAGAAGAAAATGTGGCGATTAGTGTACAACCTCTTTGGTGGCGCCGATTAGGCCGCAACTTCATCCGAGGAAACGGTGATGATGATGCTCTTCCGGTGGTGTAGGTGAAGACGGCGGTGTGGGAATGGAGGTGGCGTGAAAGACGAGGGGAACGTCGGGGCAGCTCCTTGGAGGTGGAGGACGGGGTGGCTGAACCGGCGGGACGATGAGATCGACAACGGATCCTCATCCGGTACGGTGGATGAGGGACGTCGAGGTGTTGCTGTGGACGACGTCGTCGGGGAAGAGGCTCCGGCTGGGTGGCGGATGGAGCAGGGTGTGGGGTTTCATCGCGGGTTTTCGTGGCCTCGGTGTACGAATGGGTGGGCGGATGGGATGGCAGTGGGGAACCATGGCTTAGAGACGCTCTTGTCCGAAATGTGGGGTAAGTTACGAAAGTACCCCCACCGATTTGAGGCGGTTCTTTCGGTTCAGAGGTACCATGGGCATTTCGCGTGTCGGGATTTCACAGGAGGTGGGATTTTTCGCGCGCGTTGTAATTTTGGAATAGCAAGGCGCGGGTTGAGATGGAGGGAGTTGTCAGAGCACAACGAGACAAAGATATATATTAAATATTTCAGGCTAACAAGGAGCGGGTTGAAATTTCCGGACAAGCCTAACGTGTCCTGTACCGAATCAATGTGCACTACAAATGTCATTCAAAACTTTGAATTCGCCCTATAGTGAGTCGTATTACAATTCACTGGCCGTCGTTTTACAACGTCGTGACTGGGAAAACCCTGGCGTTACCCAACTTAATCGCCTTGCAGCACATCCCTAACGTATATACTACCGCTTCAATATGAACTAAATTTGAATTCGTTTCTCTATTTGAATAAGATCTACAGTAATGATTGTTGTGAAGTCAAAGCATTTGAATTCGTTTCTCTGTTTTAATAAGATCTACAATCTTCATTATTGTCAAGTTAAACCATCGTTTGTGTATTATCTTCACAGCAAACCACATGATTAGTCTCGAGTTACATATGAACTATGTGTACTATATGAACTCAAACTAGTTTTTTTGAATCCACTTTATTTTGATTTCAAATCACATTACATTTCTAGCTCTAGCTAGATCTTCATAATCTAAACCATGTCTCATATGTATAATGCGTTTATCACATTATGTATGGCGCCCCGCCCCCTACGCCTACCAGTATTTAGATGTGAGTTGCGAACACCACACATTACCACAAATTCAAATAAAATGTGAGAATGTTTGATATATAGCATTGTTTAGATTGTTCGATATTTAGTTGTAAGCTGCAAACGCCACACATTATCACAAATTCAAATAAAATGTGAGATTGTTTGATGTATAGTATGCTTTAGATTGTTCGGCATTTAGCTGTGAGTTGCAAATGTCATGCATTATCACATTATGGTATAACATGTGCACAGCACGTGTATCACCACTATATTCATGCATGCAATGTTTAAAACACTATGATCTCCTATTCAAATATATGAATCCGCTTTCATATCAAATTATGATCTTTGTTAATCTCTTACACCCACACAATCCTCTAACCTTTGTAGCTACCACTAACTTTCTCTCGTTCATGCACATGCCCTCCTTGCCCTCCCCCTCCCTCAGCATTCTATCCACCGGGCACATTCATTTTTTTCTTTAGGTCGTTCTCCCAGAGTCTCCACAACTCCTTTCCGACACACACCGATCGATAAACCTCTCCAACGATGCCTGCCTACAACATACACACACACCTTCAATCTCCTCCTTTATGTGTCCTTGCCTCGTGTCTCTCATACGGCCAGACACACGTGTAAACTCTCGCCCCTCTTTTCATCGATCTCACAACCGCACACTCCTCCCCCTATCTAGCTAGTAGTTGGGCCTCTCGCACCACCTCCTAGCTCCATTCTCTCTGTCTATCCATCTCGCTGGGCCTTATTTGCCTCTAACAAATGGACGTACACCGACCAATCTCTCGCTATACATATAGCTAGCTAGGTCGTTATAACTCGTTTTTACCCACACGTCAATCGATCTACCTCATTAGTTGTGTCTCTCGCTTCCTCCGACAAACAACAATTGATCTACCGATCTAGTTAGGTTTGCTTACCAAACACATGGTTCCCCTTCATCATCCATGGATGCGTCCCGACAGATCTATCACGCACAGGCACACACAGAAACACATCCCCACTCTAATTGATAACATTGCAGTTCCACCCTCAGTTTGTCTAGTAGGCCTCTCCCACCATCTTCGAGAAGCAACTCCATCACCCATCCAGCACTCTACCCCTCTCCCTCCCTCTCCCTCCCTCTCCCCCCTCTTTCTCTCTCCTCTCTCTCTTTCTGTCCCATCATATTTCCCATCCTTCAGTTATGTATGGATGTCGACCGATCTCGCTCAAGACATAGCTGGGTATCTCCTTCTCAACACATATACGAGTCGTTCTACATCTATAGTTAGGCCTCTGCCTACCCCTCCCCCACCCCCTCCCCCCCACACACACACCGATACATCGAGCGCTCTAGTCATGTCTCCCTGCCACACACAAACTTGACATGTGCCCTCTAACGTTCCGGTAGGCCAGTCGCCCTATATCTTTGTCTTGCACACACACACAATTTCGATGGCTCTCTTCATCGATCTTGCACCCACCCACTTGATCCTCTCTTCGACTCTATCGATAGCTATGACCCCTCCCTCTCTTCTCGTGGATTGCCCGATCCTCTATGTATGATATGGATAGGCCTCCATTTCACACACATTGCATGCAAAATTTTGTTTGAGATGTCATCGACACATATTCCCACAAATAATTCATGAAATCACCCCCACCCTACCCCCACCCCAAAACAAAAAACACACACGAACGTGGTTTGTATCTCTCTCACACACCCATGTAGGTGGGGGACGTGCACGAAGAGAAGAGGTGCATGCACGACGCACGTACTCCCGTCTCTTTCCCAACCACAAACGCGCGGGTACACGGTGGAGCTCATTTCTGTATGAAAAAGGCAGCCCATGTGGTAATTTGGCACGTGTACTGGTTGTCCACTTGGTGGAGGGAGGATCGTCTACCACGGGTGAACAAACAAATTGCGACTTGACGTGTTATGTTAAAAAAAAGAGGCAAACCATGTGGGGCCTACCTTAGAGGCAAGGCTCTATACACTGGAGTACTTTTGATGTGTCCCGTCAACTCACAGAACGAGGAGAAGCTTGCTTAGTACGCCGTCTCCCCCGCCCACGGGCACGGTGGCTCGCGGGATGAGGTGAAGCTTGCTCCGCCTTACATCCGCTCCCTTGCCCATGTGCGCGGTGGCTCGCAGGACGAGGAGAAAAATTTACTACTCCCTCCATTTACTCCTCGTCCCTACTACCTTGGTTATAGAGATTATATCATATTGTTTGGAATATATATGTCCTTTAGTAGATTTCAATATGAACTTCTAGTACATACTCCAAACACTGATGTATATAGACGTATTTTAGAGTGTAGATTCACTCATTTTGCTCCGTATGTAGCACTCTCCCTCGCCCCTCGACCCTCGCCCACGTGGTGGACGTGCATCAATTCATTTGGTCTCATATAGCCAGAACGATATATACTGCACTACCATTATTGTTCGACTTCCCGATGAGGCGAAGAGCCAATCGCAAGTTTAATATTTTGGAGATGCCAAGCGCAAGGTTATAGTAGAATGAGTAGTAGGTGCTGCGTCATTTATAAATAAAGTATTTTTTATTTAGTGGCACGTACACAATATTTTTTTTGACTATAAATAGTAGGGTAAAACCCCACTGCAACTTTTATTAAATAAAAGAAAGGAAAAGAACACAAAGTCTTAAGGGCTTGAGGTAAGCCTAGAAAAAAGAAAGAAAGAAAGAAGAGAAAGAAGAAAAAGAACAGAAAAAAAGAGAAACTATCAAAAAAAACTATACTACCCCTAAAATTACAAGATGGACTCTAACCAAGCTGAAAATTGTGGCAGAAACTTATTCTTCATCCTGAATTTCAATAACTTGAGCTCTTCGAAATAAATGTGTTTCCAACCCTGAAAAGAGGGATTAATATGTTCAAAGATCTTGTTGTTTCTAGAGATCCAGATAGCCCAAGAACCTAGTATAATGATCTCCATGAAGAAAGGAAGCTGCAATTTGTCTTTAAGGTCTTGAAATGCTTCCAGCACTGATAGGTTGCTTGTTCTGGTTGGGCAAATGTAATCCCAACATTGTGCAGCAAAAGGGCAACTCCAAAAGAGATGATGTAAAGTCTCCTCCTGATGACAATTTCGAACAGCACAGTTATAATCATCCAGCTCAAAGTTATTTCTTCTTAGTAGATTCCTAGTATTAACTCTGTCATGCAACTGTTGCCAGAAGAAAATTTTGTGTTTAGGTTGACATGCGCTTTTCCATATCCAACTGAAATGAGGTGGAGTTATCTTATATCCAATTAACACCTTATATGCTTTGATTGAGGAGTAAAATTCATTGCCCCATATGTAGCTCCATGTGTCCCTCAACTACAGGTGCTCTGAGTTTCTCAAAGAGATGCAAATAGTTTCCATTTCAAGGAATTCCTCATATGCTTGGGTGGTCAGTGGTAGGTGAAATAAATCCTGGAGGTACTCAGTATGGATGACTTGATTGACAGTAATAGAGGTATTTCTGGCAAAAGTAATGAGGTGGTGAAATTTGTGTTTCATGACAAAGTCATGCCAACAATCAACCCAAAACAGAGCACTTTGACCATATCCTACATTACATCTAGCAATTGCTTTGTATTGATCAATAAGAGCTAAATTTGACTTCCACCAGAAGGATCCCTCCCTGTTGTTGCCTGGAAAATTCCCAGTACTGTAGTATGTCTCCCAAACAAGATTTACCCAGGGAATATCATGTATGTTGAAAAACTTATGAAGATTTTTCATGAGCAATGTCTTGTTGTGAGTGAAAATATCCATGACTCCTAAACCTCCTTGACTCTTGGGTATACAAACAGTTTTCCATGCCACAAGTGCTGGTCTACGATCCCACAAATCCGGGCTCCTCCACAGGCAATGTCTCAAATATTTAATGATCTGCTGCTTGATAGTTACAGGAACATCTAGGAAAAATGGTTAATGAAGCAAGCACTGATTTTACCAATAGTAGTTTTCCTGCTTGTGTCATGAATTTAGATAATCCAGCAAGTCTTTTGGCAATTCTTTGAACTAGTGGCAAACATTGCTCCACAGTTGGTTTGTAAATTCCCAGAGGTAATCCCAAGTATGTGAAAGGAAAGTGGCCTCTGGAGCACTGCAATGTGTTTGTGAATATATCCACTCTGTCCTCTACAACATTTATGGGCACCATGACTGACTTACCATAATTTACCTTCAAACCAGTGGCTGCAGCAAAAGTGTTGAGGAGTGCCTTACTACAAATGAGCTCTCTGGCATTAGCTTTCATAAAGATCAGGGTATCATTAGCATATTGCACCATTGGAAAATCAGGGCAAGAATTATCTTGAAGAGGGGGAGTTATAATCCCCAATCTCATAGCCTTATTAAAGATGGACTGAAGGAGGTCAGCAGCCAGAACAAAAATCAAAGGTGAGTAAGGATCACCTTGTCTGACCCCTCTTTTGCAATAAAATTTCTTCCCAGGAACTCCATTGAGCATAACAGCAGAAGAAGTAGATGTGAATATAAGATTCATCCAAGAAATCCATTTTTCCCCAAAACCTTTTGCTCTAAATATGTCAATAATGGCCAGATGTTCAATAGTATCGAAAGCTTTTTCAAAATCTAACTTGATCACCAACATCTCCTCTCTAGATTTGTGACACTGGTGTATATACTCATAAGTCTGAATCGTCCACGTTAAGGCGAATTTGGTGCAACCCCTACCTAGGCTCTCCTCTCCTAGGCGACTCCTAGGCGACCTACGCCGGTGGCCACTCCGGCCCCGGCGGCCACCCCCCACCCTCCTGCTGGTAGCCACTCTGGCTCCGGCAGCCACCCTCCCTGTTTTGTGCCACTTCGGCCACAACAGCTACACTATGGCTCCTTTTACTCTCAACTTTGATTGTGGGAAGAAGTTCCAAGAAGACATGAGGAGAAAGTTTGGGCACCCAGTGGTTTTCTCACCGGGGTTTCGTCAACGAGAGTTCATCATGGTGGTTTCTTTTTGTAGAGCATCTTTCAAGCTTGATACACACACGGTTAGTGTTTCGCTTCTTGCTATGTTTGGTGGTTATGCCCAAGGCTTTAGAGTTCATCATCTCAAAGATAGATCTTTCAAGTTTTCGGTTGCATCTAAATCGGTGGGTTTTGAGATTTATAATGCAGGCAGAGTTGTTGAGAAAGAGTTTGAGATGGTATTTAACCTCTGGAATTTTGGTGGTCCAAATTGGATTAGAGAAGAGAGAGCGTTCTATGCTGAGCAGGATAGAGAATGGACATTAGTGGGTAGGCATGGTAAAGCAGTGAATCATGATTCCGTCGATTGCCGGACTGGTGCTCCGGCTCACCGGAATACCAGATCAGTTTTTGAACGTCTTTCAGGCCCTATTCAAATTAGGAGTGATCAGAGGGGTGCCTTGATTGATTCCAATGCGCGACTTGAAGAGGGGCAGTGCAATGAGCTCCAAGTTATTACTCAACATCAACGTACCAAAAGATACGTGACATGCTATGCATGCGGGGAGCAGGGTCATTACGCGCGCAATTGTTTGAGACCAAATCTTCCTGGGCTTTGGCCTTTTATCCAGTTTGATACTTTCCAAAGCCCACCGGAGCAGGCCTGATAGGTTCATATGGAGAGAAAAGGAAACCGCTCCACTATATACATAATCAGGACGGGCCAGCTGAGGGAGTCCTGGATTAGGGGGTGTCCGGATGGCCGGACTATACCTTCAGCCGGACTCCTGGACTATGAAGATACAAGATTGAAGACTTCGTCCCGTGTCTGGAAGGGACTTTCCTTGGCGTGGAAGGCAAGCTTGGCGATACGGATATGTAGATCTCCTACCATTGTAACCGACTTTGTGTAACCCTAACCCTCTCCAGTGTCTATATAAACCGGAGAGTTTTAGTCCGTAGGACAACATACGGAACAACAATCATACCATAGGCTAGCTTCTAGGGTTTAGCCTCTCCGATCTCATGGTAGATCTACTCTTGTACTACCCATATCATCAATATTAATCAAGCAGGACGTAGGGTTTTACCTCCATCGAGAGGGCCCAAACCTGGGTAAAACTTCGTGTCCCTTGCCTCCTATTACCATCCGGCCTAGATGCACAGCTCGGGACCCCCTACCCGAGATCCGCCGGTTTTGACACCGACATTGGTGCTTTCATTGAGAGTTCCTCTGTGTCGTGGCTGTTAGGCTTGATGTCTCCTACGATCATCAATAGCGATGCAGTCCAGGGTGAGACCTTCCTCCCCGGACAAATCTTCGTCTTTGGCGGCTTCGCACTGCGGGCCAATTCACTTGGCCATCTGGAGCAGATCGAAAGCTATGCCCCTGGCCGTCAGGTCAGATTTGGAAGCTTAAACTACACGGCTGACATCCGCAGGGACTTGATCTTCGACGGATTCGAGCCACTGCCGAGCGCGCTGCACAGTCACGACGAGAATGATCTAGCTCTGCCGCCGAACAGTGCCCTGGAGTCCGCACCCGCATCGGCTTTGACCCTTAATTCGGAGCCAACTGCACTGATCGAGGATGGGTGGTTGGACGCTGCCTCGGGGCTGCGATCCCAACAACGATCGAGCCGAACACCAACCCCGCACTCCACGAGACTCGTGACTCCAAGGAGCCGGACTCCTCTCCGGAATCCGAACCCTCCGCGCCCCTGCCGATCGAATCCGATTGGGCGCCGATCATGGAGTTTACTGCCGCGGACATCTTTCAGCACTCGCCCTTCGACGATATTATGAAATCACTAAAGTCTCTCTCTTTATCAGGAGAGCCCTGGCCGGACTACGGTCAGCAAGATTGGGATACAGACGGTGAAGAAATTCAAAGCCCACCCACCACCCACTTTGTAGCCACTGTCGACGATTTAACCGACATGCTCGACTTCGACTCCAAAGACATCGACGGTATGGACGCCGATGAAGGAGACGATGAAGAACCAGCGCCTATTGGGCCCTGGAATGCCACCTCATCATATGACGTATACATGGTGGACGCACCAAAAGATGGCGATGAGGAGCGGAAGGACGCACCGAAAGCTTGTTCCCTCGAAAAGCAGTCAAAGCGGCAACGCAAGCGCCGCCCCAAATCCCGCCTCGACAGAAATAGCGATCACACAGACCCAGCGCTGGAGCAGGGCGAACCGCTACCGGACAATGGCAATCCGGATAATCAAACCGAACAAACAAATTCTATCAAGGATAATGGTCCGGACGACATAACGCCAGACAGGCACCCGGAGCAGCAGAATGCGCGTAAAAGGCTTGTTGCCATCGCGAGGAGTCTTAAAAAGCAGAAGCAAAGGCTCAAGGCCGTGCAAGACACACTCCAAATCAGATGGAGTAAAATACTCAACACTGCAGCAAGGTACAGCGACAATCACCCCTCCAAGAGCTACCCAAAGCGGAAGCTTCTACCCGAATTCGATGAGGAGGCCTCAGACCCCCCACAACCAAATATCAAAGCAGCCACCTGGTCGGATAGACGACCACTCTACCAACATAGAGCGGCATACAACGCTGCTCACAATACAACACGCGACCCAAGCGAGGGCTCGCACCCAAAAGGCGCAACAAGATCCATCTACGGACCACGCAAGCGCGCCCCATCATACAATGCAACAAAACAAACATCCGAACAACACGGTACACCCAGCTACAGGGGTGCCGCACACCCCCTATGTTTCACCGATGAGGTGCTGGACCATGAATTTCCAGAGGGATTCAAGCCCGTAAACATAGAGGCATACGATGGAACAACAGACCCGGGGGTCTGGATTGAGGACTACATCCTTCATATCCATATGGCTCGAGGAGATGATCTCCGCGCCATCAAGTACTTACCCCTCAAGCTCAAAGGGCCAGCTCGTCACTGGCTCAAAGGCCTCCCCGGAAGCTCCATTGGAAGTTGGGAAGAGCTCGAAGACGCCTTTCGGGCAAATTTTCAAGGGACTTATGTCCGACCTCCGGATGCGGACAATTTGAGTCATATAACTCAACAGCCCGGAGAGTCAGCCCGAAAGCTTTGGAGCAGGTTACTTACTAAAAAGAACTAGATTGTCGACTATCCGGACGCCGAAGCCCTAGCAGCTTTCAAGCATAGCGTCCGTGACGAATGGCTCGCCAGGCACCTCGGCCAAAATAAGCCGAGAACGATGGCCGCATTAACAAACCTCATGACCCGCGTTTGCGCGGGTGAGGACAGCTGGCTAGCCAGATGCAGCACCAGCGACCCCAATACATCTGAAGTTAGAGATCGAAACGGGAAATCACGGCGCAATAGCAATAACAAACGCCAGAATAAAGAAGACAGCACGAAGGGCACGACAGTAAATGCCGGGTTCAAAAGCTCTCGGCCAGGTCAAAAGCCGCCCCCTAAAGGCACCAGGGATGAACTATCCAGCCTCAACAAAGTTCTGGACCAAGTATGTCAGATCCATAGTACCCCTGGTAAACCTGCTAATCATACCCACAGAGAATGTTGGGTCTTCAAGCAGTCCGGCAAGCTCAACGCCGTACACAAGGGGGAGGATACACCAATTGAAGACGAGGACGAGCCCCCCAAGCAAGACATGGGGGAACAAAAGAAATTTCCACCAGAAGTCAAAACAGTAAACGTGTTACACATGATCAAGGGAAAAAACAACGCGGGACTCCCAGAAAAATATACCCAAGTGCCTGTCACCGTGAAGTCCTGCCACTGGTCGTCTCAACCGATCACTTTCGACCATCGCGATTACTCAACAAGTATCTGACACACAGGATGGGCTGCCCTGGTATTAGACCCAGTAATTGGCGGGTATCACTTCACACGAGTCTTGATGGATGGCGGCAGTAGCCTAAATCTAATATATCAGGATACAATCCGCGGGATGGGGTTAGACCCAACACAAATTCGCCATAGCAATACTACCTTTAAAGGAGTAACGCCAGGCCCAGGGGCTCGTTGTACGGGCTCCCTCCTACTACAAGTTATATTCGGCTCCCCCGATAACTTCTGTCGCGAGCATTTAACTTTCCACATCGCTCCGTTTCAAAGTGGCTATCAAGCACTGCTCGGACGCGAAGCTTTCGCTCGCTTTAATGCAATACCACACTACGCCTCCCTCACACTCAAGATGCCCGGTCCATGTGGCATCATTACAGTGCATGGAAATATCAAGCGATCTCTGCACGCCGAAGAGAGTGAGGCTGCCTTGGCAGCCGCACACTAAAGGCGCCCGGACCAGCGAAAGCATCCAATAGGTCGTCAAGACCTCAGACACAACTAATCGAGTCCGGCGCCGCTACTTATACCGAATAAATGGTCACACCCCTATTTGTCAATAGAAGGGGCTCAACACGCGCAGACAAGTGGCAATTTCTTCTCATCTTGAATTATACATGGTTTCTTTAAAAAACTATCTTTTTGCACGACAACTTTTTCACCTAAATTCCTCTCTTTTACAGACGATCATTGTGCTACACCCGTCCAGGATATGGCACAATGGAGACGCAGGCACAGACGTGCAGCAGGGACCCGCTCCAAGGATTCTTTTTAGATTAAGACCCTGCGTAAACCTTTTTTATTGTCTCTTGTTGATACATATCCACCGTTGAGAAGGATGCTGACGTCTTGGCATGTGGCCACGCCAGAACAATGCACGTACCTGGACACAAGGGGCTTCTTACAAAGGCCATTATTTAGGCCCGGTTTATACCACAAAGACCGAATACCTTAGGGAGTGTTCGGCGTCGCGAGTTTGGCCCTATATGCATCAGCTCTGAATCATTGTCTTTGGTCAAATGTTGGGTTTGCCCGGCTCCTGTGTTTTGGTGCCTTACGTTCCGCTTTACCGGCTAAGGTAGCACCAGGAGAACTACTGTGATTGTGCCCTGGTTCATCCGGACGAGCACCTCAGTAGAGAAAGCCGAAAACTGACTGTCATGATATAACGTGAGACTGGTCAACCACTCGATGACCTGTGGGAATGTTAGAATTCCTCCGCCATAACGAAGGGCCGTTTTCCAGCCAGGCATGTACGCACCCCGAGATCGGGAGAGTGCGGAGCCACCAGGGGCTATCTAGTAGCCCCACTGTCAAACTCCTATGGCTAAGTGAAAGTGCTAAAGCATTATAGTCCGGTCGCCTCGCTCGCTCCACTATCACCTCCTTAATAGGACCAAGACGTTGGGTTAAGTGTGAACGCGTGTTTTTGTGAGCACCTCCGCATTATATGCATGGGGGTTGAAGCCGACGACTGCAACCTTTCAGGTTATACACATGTATACATAAATGGCCGCCCAGGAGGCATCATATTACTTTCAGGCAAAAGTATAAAAATAGCCTTATGAAAATTTATAAAAGCATTTCGCTTACAATGAGATTACATATCACTCAAACATAATACTTTTTGAGCACTGGGGTCTCTATCAAACGAGCACCCTCAAGAACTTCTTCAAAGTAGTGCTCAGCAGCACTTCGACCTATGGCCGAATCCTGCGCTGCAACAGTGGTAGCATCCATCTCCACCCAGTATGCTTTAACACAGGCAAAGGCCATCTGGGCGCCCTCTATGCACGCCAACCTCTTCATCGCATTAATGCGCGGCACCACGTCAAGGAACTGCTGCACCAAGCTGAAATAGCTGTTCGGTTTTGACCTTTCCGGCCATAGTTGATCCACAACAGACCTCATGGAGAGTCCGGACAACCTATTTAGTTCGGCCCATTCGGCTAATTGGTCAGTTAATGAAAGCGGATGCTCGGGAGAACAGAATTGTCTCCAAAACAGCTAGTCTACTTCACGGTCTGTCCGACCCTGGAAGTACTTGGCCGCACCGGCAGCGCTCGCCGCCAAATCCATATACACATCCTCCGAACTCCACAGCCGATCCAGAGGGGCATACCGTGGATCTCCGAACTTCCTCCGCAACATAAAGGATTTCCCAGCCACAATATCCCCGGCTTCCCGCAGCTCCTCCTTCTTTGCCCTCATAGCAGAGGGAAGGTCTTTTCTAGTCGCAGAAGCCTTTTCAAGGTCCGATGCCTTCGCTTGGTTTTCCTTTTCAAGAACCCGGCAACGGTCGGCGGCGGCTTTTAATTCTATGGCCATCTTGGCCATCTTGTCTCGGCTCTCACCATGCGCAGCCTTCTCGGCTTGCAACTCTTCGGCCGCCTTCAAAGCAGCCGCATTACCCAACCTCGCTTGTTCCTTGGCTCGGGCACGTTCTGCCCGCAAGGCCTCAATAGTGGCAGCTCCATCTACAGTCACAACATATTAAAGATACTGGCATCATGCTGCTCTTCCTATGTGGCATTTACCAGATAATGACACTTACCATGTGCCTCGTCAAGCCTTTTGTTAACAAGCTCGATGTCGGCATCTGCCGCATCCAACTGCCGTTCTAAAT
The DNA here is from genome assembly GCF_003073215.2 of Triticum urartu. Lineage (NCBI taxonomy): Eukaryota > Viridiplantae > Streptophyta > Magnoliopsida > Poales > Poaceae > Triticum > Triticum urartu. The sequence goes on from NC_053026.1 coordinate 446,161,583, forward strand.
GGGCAAACTCGCTAGTCCGGCTAGCCACCGGAGCTTCCATCACCTGCACATAGAGGCAGTATGGTTATTACCCGGGAATATGATCCTTTGTTCGTCGTTGTTTCCGACGACAACCAGAGTCTCAGGGGCTACTATCTACACAGGGCACACATAGCATGTGCAGGACTATCATACATTCTTTTACATACCTTAAAGCCTGTCAGTAGACTCATAAAAGCTTCATGCAATCCGCTTTTGACGGATGAGATTCTCTCCATCACCGTATTCATCAGCACACGGTGTTCATCTGAGATGGCCGCTCGCCCCACCAACTCCCTCAAAACATCCGATCGCACACTAGACGGTGTCGGACTCTTTTGTCTGCTCTCTTCGGGAGCCGGACACCGGGAGCTTCGGGGGTCAATGGGATTATCTTCTGGCCTCACCGGACTCGGGGAGGCCCTCCGCGACGACACTTCAGGGTCGCCCGCTTCCGGAGCGGAGGAGTCTGGAGGAGGCGTTTCGCTCTCCATCATCTCTGGAAGAAGATCCCCCGAAGACGAGCTCATTTGAGAGGGGCTAAGGCCCGAACTGCAAAAATATATGCGGTGGTTATTTTCTCAGAAGAAAAAGATGGCATATCTATACTATTAAAGTATTTTGGGTCACTTATGACTCACGGGAGAATTGATCCCCCCGCGGACTTTGTGCGGTAATAGAACCCCCCCCCCCAAGGTAGGACCCTCTATGGGAGACTTCTTCTCCCATTTGGAAGCTTTGGCTTCCAAATCCCCGGGCGCAGTCCTTTTCCTCTTCTGGCCGTCTTCCTTCATGGAGATGCTCGCTCCCTCGGTTAGAATGGGCAGCGTTGGGGGCCCGCGCCCGCCCGTATTATCCTCCACAGTATCTTCTTTCAAGGGCTCCAGGCAAGGTGCGGTCTGGAGCATCTTTTCCAATACCGGATTTTCCAAACCCTCAGGGAGGGGGGTCGAACACCGAATCAACTTCGCCTTTGTTAGCCAGTCCTGGTCAAAAAGCAAACTCTCAGAAATAACTTCTTAACAAACGAGAGATAGTATGTTCGGCCGGAAGATGCCTTACCTGTTCGGCGGCGCGGTTACTACTCAGGCCCACGTCCTCGGTGATTTCCGGACACTCCACCTGAGGTCCAAAGAATGACTTGTACATCTCCTCGTGCGTCAGGCCGAGAAAATTTTGAATGACACGCGGTCCCTCGGGATTGAACTCCCACAGGCGAAGAGGCCAGCGTTTGCAAGGCTGGACTTGACGAACCAGCATAACTTGTATTACCGCAACCAAACTGAAATCTCCATTGAAGAGATCTCGAATGCGGCTTTGCAGTATAGGCACGTCCTTGGCTGGACCCCGGCTCAGTCCTCGGCTAATCCATGACATCAGTTGTGGTGGAGGGCCCGAGCGGAAAACAGGGGCGGCCGCCCACTTGGCACTTCTAGGAGCCGTGATGTAGAACCACTCCTGTTGCCACAATTCAGACACCTCTGGAATGGAACCTTTGGGCCATGAAGCTCCTGTCATCTTGCGTATTGAGGCACCTCCACACGCCGCATGTTGCCCCTCGATCATCTTCGGCTTTACTTCAAAGGTCTTGAGCCATAGGCCAAAGTGAGGGGTAACCCGGAGGAAGGCCTCGCACACGACAATAAATGTCGTGATATGAAGAAAGGAGTCCGGAGCTAGATCATGGAAATCTAGCCCGTAATAAAACATCAAGCCCCTGATGAAAGGATCCAGAGCAAGGCCTAGACCTCAGAGGAAGTGGGAGACGAACACGACGCTCTCGTTGGGTTCGGGGGAGGGGACGGCCTGCCCCCGGGGAGGCAGCCGATGCAAAATCTCGGCGGTCAGTTATCTGGCCTCCCTCAACTTTTTGATGTCTTCTTCTGTGACGAAGGAAGGCACCCATCGGCCTTGAAGGCTAGATCCGGACATGACTGAAGGTTCGGAGCACCTGACCTGAACTTTGGGCGTTTGAGCTTGAGGCGGGGGAAGGATTCGATTGAGCATGGGAGGGAAAAATAAAAACCTTGTCCCTTTATAAAGAGGGTGAATATCAAGCGTCCTCTCCATGTCCATTTGGACTTGCCTATAATCTAGGAGTCCTAGAAGCGGTTGGGTTACCCATGCCCGTATCGATCCCGGAATAAGGGGACACGATCTCTGCTTTAACAAGACGTGCCAAGGAAACCGCCTCGCATGACGCGCTGAGGTGGGATAATGAAACGACTCGGATAAAGGCTTGGCCGTGGTGTGTCACACTACGGAATACGTCAGAAGATTAGATTTGTGTAAATATTATTCTCTCTATGGCAATATGTGGAAACTTATTTTGCAGAGCCGGACACTATCTTTGTGTTCAAAGTCTTCTATGAAGTACTTGGAGGAGGAACCCACCTTGCAATGCCGAAGACAATATGCGCGCCAGACTCATCGTCATTGAAGCCTGGTTCAGGGGCTACTGAGGGAGTCCTGGATTAGGGGGTGTCCGGATGGCCGGACTATACCTTCAGCCGGACTCCTGGACTATGAAGATACAAGATTAAAGACTTTGTCCCGTGTCCGGAAACGGACTTTCCTTGGCGTGGAAGGCAAGCTTGGCGATACGGATATGTAGATCTCCTACCATTGTAACCGACTTTGTGTAACCCTAACCCTCTCCGGTGTCTATATAAACCGGAGGGTTTTAGTCCGTAGGACAACATACAGGACAACAATCATATCATAGGCTAGCTTCTAGGGTTTAGCCTCTCCGATCTCGTGGTAGATCTACTCTTGTACTACCCATATCATCAATATTAATCAAGCAGGACGTAGGGTTTTACCTCCATCGAGAGGGCCCGAACCTGGGTAAAACTTCGTGTCCCTTGCCTCCTGTTACCATCCGGCCTAGACGCACAGTTCGGGACCCCCTACCCGAGATCCGCCGGTTTTGACACCGACACTAGCCTACACGGTTGCTTGCTGGGGTTTCTCTCTTCACACTCTCTCGCACAAAACGACTGTCGCCACATATCTAACATCCCGGCAGATCACGTCCGCTTGGGGAAGGGGTGGATGCTTAGTGTAGATGCGGTGGCCGTCGCCGATGGCGAAAACCCACTGTCGGCACATCCCGATTTGGGGTCCCCGCAGTTCTCTCTCACAAAGCCGGTGAGGTTGCCTTCGTCCCTTGCTCACTGCCGCGACGTGGGCAGTTGCCGCCTCCCGCCGCCCTCCTCAAGGTTGAGCTACGTCCCTCAGGTACAACTCCCTTTACAGCCGGCTTGCACCACTGCTCCAGCTGCCCACATCACTCCCTGTGGATATTTCTCTACTTCTTTGCCCCGCACATACCTCTATTGGCTTCTATGTACTGTATTTGTGATGAGTTTATGTCTCATCAACTAGTCCCAGTAATCTTATTCTAATCACGCTTCTTCAATTTCTTTGCCACGGGGATGCTCATCTCGATTTTGGTGAAACTGCACAAAATGATCTGATGGTCAAAAGGTTGCAAACTTCATTTATTAGGAAGCTCGGACGTTGCCATCAAATTGAAGCCTGGTCAGGGTTCACGGTTCAAGGGCTAGGAACTGCATGGATCGTTTTTTTCTTTAGTTGCCTCTGTTCCAAAATAAGTGTCAACTTTAGTAGTAGTACAACTTTGTACTAAAGTTTGCACAAAGTTGAGACACTTATTTTGGAACAGAAGGAGTACATATTTGCTATGATCTATCAATCATTGAGATGCAATAGCATGCATGTTAGTCTCCTTTGTATTTGATGAAATGTTGCAACGGGCAACCTTGGACGCAAGATACATGTAACAGAAGATGGAAGCTTCATAGCATTGTACAAATTTATCTCGCTGATAAATTACAGTATGTACTATACTAGTACTTCCTCCATTCCTAAATATAAGTCTTTGTAGATATTTCACCATGAACCACATGCGGATGTATATAGATGCATTTTAAGTGTAGATTCATTAATTTTGTTCCGTATGTAGTGGAATCTCTACAAAGACTTATCTACTAGTAATAGCTAGCCCCCATTACTAGGAATTCTCTATCCTCTCCTTGAGCCACATCAACCAAATTGATGTAGCCGTTAGATGAAGTAAATCAGTCCATAATAGCTGTTTGATCTAGACGTTGAGAGGCTCCGCACTAAGCCACATGAAAGCATGCAGAAATACCGTGGCACATGCATGTGACTGGGTTTTAAATCACATCAACATGTCTGCATGCAAGCATGCACCGGTAGCATGCATGCAAGTGAGCTTTTAAGTCCCATTAACATGTCAAAAAGAAAAATATAATCCCATTATGCAGTAGGAGTTGGCTGATCTTTTTTCCTTACGTGGGATGATCTAAATGATGATGGGAGTTTATTTAGTTTGGCTACCACATTTTTCATGCGGTTATAGAGTTTTTTTTGTTCTATGAAATTGATAATTTTGCGCAGAGAGATATACCGCTGTTCCGCGCCAACGCGCGTGGACTCATCTAGTAATATTTAGGAACGGAGGGAGTACTATGTAAAGAGTTAGGTGTCGCACGGTGATAGTGTGAGGTGGGCCATGTAATCACTGAGCCTGCATGTTTTCACTGCTCTTACACGCCTCCGCTGTAAGAATGGAGAAAATTGTAATCTAGTAGTAGTACCTCCTTTCGCCGAAAGCGTGGGACATCCAACAGTCCTACCACCTCAGTAATAAAGACCAATGAGCCGTCAAATCACATAGACCCAGCAGTAAGTTGGACGGACGAAGCAACCATCACTCTTGCGCCAGTGAGAGGTCGCGTCCGCTCTGCCCGGGCATGAATGCGGCACCGATTCTGTGGAGCGGCGCTGACCGTTTCGGGAGGGAAGCGCGCGTGGGCGATGGAGGGGCTTTGGGTGGGCCAGGCTGGTCAGGAGCGGGCGTGGCAGCTGTCCGCATGTCCCTACCAGACACGCCCGGAAACGAGAGGATGCACCGACTCTCGCGGCTAAAATCGTACACTACACAACATCTCTCTGTAGGAGTAGGTCGATCTGTCGCTCTCTCTAACACACACATGCTGTTAAACACACACACACACACACACACACACGCACGCACCTTGGTCCCGTTGCACCTTCTAACGTGAATTCTTACACCTAGACGGAGGGAGTAGTAAGTATACGAGATACGGTGGCACACTGACTTAAGTCGAATACAAGTGCCCAAAATTTGTGTGCATGTTATAATAAGGATTCACTTAAAATAGTACGTGAGCAAACAGAGGGATCAATTGGACAGTGTTCCCGAGCAGTAGCGAGATGTGTGAGGTAAGATACACCGCTGGCGCTTTTAATTTTTCTTATTAATTTGTTTGTTTCACCCTCTGACTGGTGGGACCCAACGTACTACGCGGTGAGAGGTAAGGTGACTAAGGCTGCATTATTTCTGCACCACTGTGGATAGTCTTACCACCAAAGCCACATGACACGATTATGATTGAAATCCCAATGACTCCCACACACAAAAAAAACACGGCATGCTTGTCACACGAATGCTGGAATGTATAAAAGGTTATTTCCCTCTTGTTGAACATAACGGGAGGGATGTGTAGCTGGTTAGCCTGTTCGCTCATCAAACTTGAGGTCTTGGGTTCAATAACTACACTTGAGCATAATTTGTGCCAGGAGGATTCTTTGACTGGTCAAAATGTTTTCTAGGGTTTGCACGCTTCATACTCTCTCTCCAGTATATATATACACACTGGAGCCTCTGCGCTTGTAGTTGCTCTCTTCACACTCTCTCGCCCTCTCCCGCTGGAGCCTCAGCGCTTGTAGTTGCTCTCTTCACACTCTCTCGTCCTCTCCAGATCTAAACAAGACTTCTTGGCCTCTCTCTCCCCTCACTATTGCTCAAAGAGCCGGCAGGATCCGTCCGCCGGGAAGGGAAGGAGGCTTAACGCTGTCGCTGTCGGCGAGGGACTACCGGCGCAGCTGTTCACTTTCCACCTAGCGGCAGTGCGGGAGGGCCTCTGACCCCTTCTTCTTCGCCGTCGTCCCGTCGCCCACCGAACCACACCCCAAGAACCTTAAGGTATAATTTACTTACTCCACATGCATTGCTCTATCTGCATGTATACCATGAATCTAGGACGTGGTTCAAAGAGGAAAGGAGTGGGGGAAAGTAGTTGGAATAGTTGTATATAGCATGAATCTAGGACGTGGTTCAAAGAGGAAATGAAGGGGGAAAGTTGTATAGCATGAATCTAGGACATGGTTCAAAGAGGAAAGGAATGGGGAAAAGTAGTGGGGAAATTTGTATCGCATAAATCTAGGACGTGGTTCAAAGAGGAAAGGAAGGGGCGTAAGTACTAGTTCAAAAAGGAAAGGAAGGGACACTGCTGTAGAGTTTGAGCAGGACTAGATTTGCTGCGCTCGGATAGGGAAAGGTGTCTAAAGATAAAAAAACTAGGACCACAGTACATCAGTACATGCAAATGGTGCTGGTGCGTCCACTGTCCCGTGCAACTCATTAGCTGTTGTTAATCTAAGGCCCTGTTTGGTTAAAAACTCCCTAGTCCCTACCTGCTTGGTTCCAGGGACTAAACATGGACTAGAGGTTATTAAATGACATGCTAAAAGACCATGTTACCCCTAGTAATGAACTAATAGAGACAAGGTGCGATGCGTGGCAGGGGCAACTGTTGGAAAAAGTCCCAAAAAGACTCCCTCGGGGTCTTCTTTCTTTAGTCCCAAATGCCCACTTTTAGTCCCTAAAAGTCCCTCTTGTTTGGTTTAGATGGGACTGACACGGAGTTTTTTTAGTCCCTACACCAAAATGTCCCTGTAAACAAACACCCTCTAATAATGCCGCTGGAAAATTGATGCAATGCCATAGTTAAAAGCAAATTACATGTTTAACAAATTTTATTGTTAACATAATCTCTATGCTAATATTAATCAATGCCACTGTTTGAGAAATGCTACTGTCTTGCTTTCTTTCCCATTTAGATAAGGTAGATGCTTCTTTTTGTTGGCTTCTATGTCATCCACCGTTATTGACCACTAATTGTTTCCTTTGCACCTCTGCGTAAACAGGGTTATCTACTTCACCTCGTTGCCATTGTGACCTATTGTTGCACTTCACAAAACATTTTTGTTTTAAGAGTGTTTTATGCAGTTCAACCAAAATGTCACACCGACAACGTTGCTTGATTGCTTGATCTTAGTGGAACTGCACAAGAGGAGATCTTACTTCCTATCCATTAAGGCGAGTTTGGTTCAGATCTTCTTCTTGTGAGTTGTTTGAATTCTGCATCATGAGAGGTCAGTACTAGCCTCCTTTCACATGATTCTGCAGTGTGCTTTCATATGTTGTGCTACTTGTACGATAATGTTGCTTGATTTTAGTGAACTGCACAAATGGAGACAAGACTTCCAATATGTATGTGCACCATAATATCCCATTGAGGTAAGATAAGGATATTTCACAATTGCTGGCCTGTATTTTGCCACTTTCATCAGAAAATTAAGTTTAGTACTATACTTGTGCTCCCTAATTGACATGCCAAATCTTACATTGAAGGAGAAGCTTGTCTGTTATTGAACCAAGTGATGAAGGGGAAGAACAAGCGAAAGAAAAACAAAATCAACTCCCGGTTCTGTAATGAAGCACTGGAACTGTGATGACACAAGTAATGATATAGTTTTGCATCTTAATTTATTGCTATGGCTGGAACAAGCAATTGTTTTGCCACTGATTTGATGCCACTCTTAATGTAATATGTAATTATCTCTACTTGAACAGGGATCTTCTTTGAAGATACCATATATTTTAGTGGAACTACATAAGAAGATGTTGGAAACATTAAACTAATCGAGGAGTATATAGTAAGCATGGCCATCACCGTAGATAGAAACAGATGGTTCCGGAGAAGTGATTCATCTGTATGCTCTACACAATAAGCCTCCTGACAAAGGTTGGTACTCCCCCACTGATTTCATCCATATGATTGAGCTTTGTCATCTCTATTGGTGTTGTGCTACTATTTAGATACCGTCATGAAAAAGTGGTACTGTCCTTGAGAAGTGTTTCATCTATGCTTTTTTAAATATTTCCTTTCCTTTTTTCGAGCAAACAGGGATGCTAGCATTTAGTAGTCCTCTTGTCTTTGCACAACAGGATCATCTTCCTCTGAAGAAGAATATGGAGTACGTGAAGTGACTAGTTCTGATTATGCCAGGATGAAGAAGCCCTATCTATCTTCTCATCAGAAGGAGCAGTTGAAGGATGGTTACATTACTCCCCACAAGACCAAACTAACTTCAGCTTAGAAGGACTGACAAATCTCCATTTTTTTGCTGTGATGCGCGAGTACAATGTTTTTATTGACTATTTACTGCAAGGCAACAGCCTCACAGTCCTTTATTAAAAGATAAAAAGGGAATATGTTACAAGTTAAGAATTTACAAAGGAGAGAAGGATACTTACAAGAAAAAGCTAAGAAAGGTTAGCTATCCAAGACAAAAAACTATCTCTATATTTACATTTAATCCTATGAGATAGGAGGGTGATGTCATGAATAAAGTTTCTTCTCCAAGCTCTAAATGATGGTTGTTCATTTCTGAAAATCTTCCCATTCCGTTGTATCCAAATATTCCAGGTAGCAGTGAATACAACCTCAGAGAAAAAAGGGAGACCAAAATCCTTCCTAACTGCTTGTGCCATTTCATATGTGGTTTGGTTCGGTTGAACTGTCCAAGAAATCCCAAGATAGTTCCAAACCCTTTGGCTATAGTTGCAAGCAAAGAAAAGATGAGCCCGATCCTCATGGTGTGCAAGGTTGCATAGCACGCATGTGTTATCCTGGATGATCCAATGCCGATGTTGCATCATATCCCTAGTATTCAAGCGATGCATTAACAGAAGCCAACCAAAAACTTTGAGCTTTAACATGCATGCACACTTCCAAATCCAGCATAGTATTGGATCAACCATTAGGTGTGTGAAGCAAGAGTCATAATATATCTTTGACATAAAGACTCCAGACTTTGAGGGCCACTTCCAAATATCCTTGCGCTCAGCATCCATATTGATCAAAGGCAGGAGGGCCTCTAATTGTGTGAGTTCAGAGAAGGCCTCCTGCAATAGAGGCAAATGGAAATGATTCAAAATATCGGTCTGCTCGATAAAGTCCTTGACTGTGATTTCATCATCCACCACAAATGAATGTAGCCTCAGGAAACAGTCCTGCAAGAGAACAACACGATTTCCCAGCTGCCAACAGTCAAGAAAAAAAAGCACTATGTCACCAGCAAGAACTTGCGGAACAGCAAGCTTGCAGAACTTGGGATATAAGCACATGATATCACGCCACCAAAATGAAACACAGCACTGTGTGCTTTGGGGCGGTGATGCTGCGTAATAAGTGTCCCAAATTAAAGATACCCAAGGCACATCCATTTTATTGAAGAACTTGAATAGATGCTTTAGTAGTAGGGCCTCATTTTGGATGGCCTAGTTAAGAACGCCCAAACCCCCAAAATTCTTAGGGCGACAAACTAAATCCCAAGCAGCCAATGATTGACGTGGATTATCCGTGTTGCCTCTCCACAGACACTGTCTCATGATTCGTTCTAACTGTTGCAAAATGCCCTTCGGGAGAGATAATGTGCACAAAAAATAAATTGGCATGGAGCACAACACTGACTGTAGAAGCTGCAGTTGGCTCCCTTGGTTTAGTAAGCATGATGAGGCAGATAAACGGCGCTAACTCGATCGACCAGAGGCAGAAGATCATAGATTGTAGGCCTAGAAGTTCCCATTGGCAAACCTAGGTACGTGAACGGCATCGTCCCGACGTCACATCCAAGCAGAGAGGCCACTCTAGCACCTTCCTCATGAGACATGTTTATAGGAATGAGAGAGGATTTAGTAAAGTTGACCCGCAAACCAGTGGACTCAGCAAAAGTGACCAGCATTTCCTTAAAGGCAATGAGTTGTTCATCGATCGCAGGCAGAACAATTAATGTGTCGTCAGCATATTGTACTATCGGATAATCATTGGAGTTGGCTGGGATTGGCAGAGTTAGAATATTCCTGGAGCACATTTCATTGACAATAGATTGTAATAAATCCACCACGATCACAAAAAGCAACGGTGAGAGAGGATCCCCTGACGCACGCCCGTCTTGCAGACAAAGTGTTTTCCTGGCACACCATTGAGAAGCACAGAAGAAGATCCAGTAGACAAGATAGAATTGATCCAACCAGTCCACAGGGAGTCAAAACCCTTACAATGCAGAATTCTGAGGATTAGGTCATGTTCAATTGTGTCGACGGCTTTAGTGAAATCCAGCTTTAAGAGGACAATGGGGCGCTTCGAGGCCTTGCATTGGTGTATATACTCAAAACACCACGCTAGACAGTCTTGGATCGAACGAGACCGAAGAAAACCATACTGATTGCAGTGGATGCATCTTAGGATCATGTTCTGGAGACGATTAGCGAGCAACTTAGTTAAAAATTTCAAGCACGTGTTGGTCAGTGAGATTGGCCGAAAATCTCCAACAACTTCAGGGCTCAGTTTTTTCGGTATAATGGAAATTAGGGAAGTATTAAGACATTCCAGGCTGCACCTTCCTTCATAAAACTCCTTCACAAGTTGCATGAAATCCTATTTTAGGATTGGCCAGCACCTCTTTAAGAATAGACCAGAGAAACCATGGGACCAGGGGCCCGGTCCGGCGGCATGTGCTTAATGACAGCATCAACCTCGGAATCCGTAAAAGGTTGGGACAACTCCTCAAGGCCATCAACTCTCGGAATTAATGTGTCCAAGTCAAAACCCATGTGAATTCCTTTTGCATTGCCCATTCGTTGATTAAAATCAGACCAAAACATGCTCACAAGTTGTTGGTGATCCGAGACAACTTCACCATCAGCATTTTTAATTGATGAAATTGTGTTTCTCCTATACCTCTCCATGGCCATTGCATGGAAAAACTTCAAATTTTCCTCACCAACTTTAATGCTGCGTATAGTACAACGCTGCTTCCAATATACAAATGCCAGTGCAAAATACCCTCCAGATGCAATTTCACAATTCGCCTGAAATTAAATCCGGCCTAGACAAAGGTCTAATCTCTTCCAGACCATCGAAGAAGAGAATTACTTAGTTGCAATCAGAAATGAGTGCTTTAATTGTGGACAAATTCATGTGCCATTTCTTGAGTGCATAACGTAATGCCTTGAATTTAGAGGAAATGGTTAGGGCAGCCGATGGTCTGTCCATAGATTTGTTCCAAACCTGTGCCACACAATCATAAAAGCCAGGTAAGTCAACCCAATAGTTTTCAAAACGGAAGATTTAAGCCTTTGGGATAGCAGTAGCAATCAAGACCACAAACGGAACAGGATCGGAAGTCGTGCGTGCAAGGGGCAAGACCAGCATGTTTGGATGGTCTGTAGTCCATGCAACTGAAGTAAAGAACCAATCGATGTGTTCAAGTAGAGCTTTAGTTTGCATATTCGACCAAGTGAATTGCCTTCCTTAATTGGTAGCTCAACGAGGCCCAGATGGCCAATCACTTCATTAAACAGAAAGATATCGTTAACATTACCCCTTGGCAGGTTTCGATTTTCCAACAACCGCATAAAATTGAAGTCCCCTAAAAGCAGCCAATTATCATCAGAGTTGATATTTAGGTTATATAACCATTGGACAAAATCATCACTGGCCGGACCCTGGCACAAACCATATACTGACACTAGGTTCCAAACTTCAGAAGTATGTTTAGAATGGAATTCCATAATAATACCATAATGTCTTGCCTCAATTAATTTTCCTTCAAAGAAAGAAGAATTCCAAATGATGATCATACCAGCCGAGGCCCCTACTGAAGGCACATAGGAGAAATTATCAAAGCGCCGAGGACAGAATTTCCTAATAAACCTATGATCAATATGCATGCACTTCGTTTCTTGCAAACAAACGACTGAACAACCACTTTCATCAATCTTTTGTTTTACCGCTAACTGCCGTGCTTCAGAATTAAGGCCACGCACGTTCCAACATAATACCTTCCAGTCTCTAAACCAGGACAGATTCATTACAAACCATAATAGAAAGCAACAAAAGTAGATCATGTAATGACCTACACTGACGAACTAAACAGTTTGGATAGGACCCCAATAGAAAACATAAGAGCAGGTAAATGGCGTTTGAAATGGTACGCCATGGACCATAAAGCCGTCCGGTGCAACTATTCATCAGAACCCTTGCTGCTGGTGGAGGTAGAAGGATCAGCCTCAAGCTTTTCCTTGGAGATCAACTCGGGAGCAATGTGCAAATGTGCCCCAATGCACTGAAGATCAGAAACAGGCGTTGGTGGAGGCACTGACTGATTCTCCTCCGGCTGAGATGATCTGGTTCGACGCCTCTTGAAGGAGCTCTGGGTTTTAGCTTGCTGAGAAACTCTGCTTGGAGATCTCTGATAGCCATCGCGTAGCGCACTTAAGCGTGCGCTGTGACGCACCTCTGTATCAACCACAACCTTAACAGCTCTAGGTTTGTGGCCACGCTTGGTAGTAACTTCAGGTATAGCAGAGAACTCAAATGACTCACTGACAGGTTCAAAGATATCATCAAAACAGAGTGCCCTTGCAACTGGCCTCTTAGCTGGAGAAACCTGGTGAGGAATGCAGGATGAGGGCTCCGTCAGAGGCTGTAAAGAGAGACTAACATCTGCCCCCTGAAAACAAATATCCCAAGAGCTCTTAGATAGCAGCAAATTGCCAAAATCAACCCTGAACACACACTTTGGGATGTCAGCAGAGAAAAAAGTCGGCATTAACTTCTGGAATGCTCTCTCCCATTGCATCACAGGTGGCAAGACAGGGCCAAAAACTGTGAGAACTCTGCCAACATGAAGAGGAGGGTGTAACTGAACTACTGGTTGTTGCAAGATCACTAAGTCTTCAACTAGCTGAGCATTAACAGAATCATCTGAAACCTGCAAGATGATAGATTCCTGGGAGTGGTTCACATCAACTTGGTTTTCCTCCACAACCTCATGCTGAATATTCAGATCATCGTGAGGGGCCTCTTGGAAATTTGGACCATTCTCCTGTGCTGGAGGTGGCAGTTCATCCCAACCAATTTCAGGGAACTCGGGCATAACCCAATTGTGGTTATTAAACTGCAGATGTCCAGGGAGTGGGTGAGGATTGCCATCGAAGGGCATCGGATCCTCATTAGGTGGTAGTATATTAGCAAAATCCGCAGAGAAAATGTAGATGGGAGCAGAACAAGAAATGCGTGAACCTCCAAAGTCCGCAAACTCCCGATAAACAACATCACGCGGCACAAGAGTGGTTGTCGGGAAAGAGACATACGCCAATGTATGCACGAGCAGCGAATCATCCTAGTGCCAGTGGTGGAAGCGGCCAAAGGTACTGATTGCATCTGCAATGTACTGCGTACGCCTATAGTCCAGGGGTATGCCAACTATCATAACCCAACCCCTGCAAAAACCCTGAATAGCTCTGAAGTTGATACCCTCATCATGTGGCACAAATCTAACAAATCGATCAATATCCACCTGAAATGGAGGATGATCTACCAGTGCCTGCCTAGCAACTGGACTACGAAAGTGGAAAAGTCCAAGTCCTTGGATCCAAGGCTGGGCATCAAGAACAGCACGGCCAAGATCGTTGACAATGAAATCACTGACCATATTTCTGAAGATTGCAACTTCCTCAGGCAGAGGTGCGGGCTCGACGATGGCAATGGCGTACTCCTCATGCTGACGGTCAGGAGCCACTGCAGGGGAGTAGAAGGTTCGCGGAAGCCGCCGTGGTCCGCCGTCGATGATCTCGAAGCCCGGCGGGACGAAAGGCGCAGGGTCAAGGGCGAAGGTAGCCATTGCTGTCTGCAAAGGAGAAGCTGATGGCAGCGCAGGAGCCGCGGTGGATAATGGCGCGGCTAGGATGGGCGATGGTGGTGAGGTGGGTGGCGATGGTGTGATGGGCGGTGGCTCGGCAGGCAATGGCGGAAGTGATGATGTTGCAGGCGTGATGGGACTGGGCGAAGCCCCAACTTGGCTAGCTGCATGGGAAACCGAGGCGTCGGGCGAGAAAATCCCAGCTGACCGGCCCGGGGAAGTAGGATTGACCCGCGGGACCCACTTGTAGGTCGGGGAATGCGCAGCGTCGGAGCATCCCTTGGCTCGGTGTCCCAGCCGAAAGCATCTACGGCAACGAATTGGACTGGTGCACGAATTGGAGTAATGCAGCATAGATAAACAATTTTGGCATTTCCAAACCTTGAAAACAATATCATCAATGAGATCATTAAGTTCAGCAGCATTATCTGAAAAAACCGGTGGTTGGTCATCTATAACTGCCTGAGCAGATATTCCAACTGTGGCAACAGAATAATCCAAAATATCCTGAGAAGGCTGGGCCGTAACAAATTGGGCCGTGACAGCCCCTCCACGAGCAGTAGATCCATTGTGGGCTCTCAAACCATGCTGGGCCATGCAGCCATGTTGGGCTGAATCCGATGCAACCAGATCACGTATTATTGTGTCTTGTGGAAGATGCTCATTTTGAATTAGATGTTCGGGTCCAGATCTGGATATGACGACGGTGTTCTTGGCAGGGACGTTGATCGTCCCGAAAGATATGGACGGCGTGGCCACCGTCCACTGGAGGTTGGTCACCGGCGGTGGGGGCAAGATCACTTTCTCTTGGGGGTTCACGACGTAGCCGGCCTTAGAGAGCACATCCAGCTCAGATTGTGAGGCAGGGTACCTATAACCCTTGCAAGCAGGATATTGCTGCAACATCACGAAAGAAATATTCTTCCTGATTGACGAACGCGATCTTAAAGAAGATTTAGCCGGAGGTTTATGCATAGCTAGCAACCCCAAAGTGGTACGCTTCTTAGAGGGACTCACAAGAATCCACTCAGCGTCACACTCCTTTTTCCAGATCTTAAACTCACGAGTCCAATTAGGGCCACCATTCCCCCAAAGATGAAAATAGCATTTGAATTGTGGACACGCAAACGATCGCAACTGGAGAATGCATAGGCCAACTTGCTTGCATGAGACAAAAAAGAAGAATACCTTGTCTCGGATGAGTTGTACCGAAAATTTAATTGTCGAACCCCCAATCGCTGATTCCAAAGCAGCTGCCACAGAATCATCATTAAGACGGAATATATGTCTGTTGAAAGACACCACCATAATGAAATGGCCCATTCCATCCGTGGAATGTATAGATCTCCCACAATGCTTGAAAACCTTGTCCTCAAAGATGGCGCCCACCGAGAAATCCAGATCCAATGTCGATCCACCAGAAGGACCCATATGAAATGGGTATAGACGTGTAGATCAGATGCCGCCGGAGAAGATGGGTGGATTAGAAGCAAAATTCACTAGCTAGAAGAGGAGATCGCCGGAAAACCTAGGGGGGGGGGGGGGGGGGGGGGGGGGGGGGGGGTGGAGAGCCATCGAAGCTGCCCACACATTAATTACTTGCCACATAAGCCACGCGAGTACAATGTTGTTCTAGGATTCTTTCTGGTGAGTTCCATTTTTCTAAAATTGTGCTCTACATGGACCATGTATGTGCCTGTTGAAACTGTCAGTTCATAGTACAGTTTGCTTTATACTAATCACTTTTTTGTATTTGTGCAAACAGGGGTGCTCAGGTTGATTTCAATGGGAACTGCACAAAATGTTCATGAATACATCGAATCATTCATTTCCACCAGAAGAAAGGAGGTGTCGATAAGTTCAAGGCGTTGCAACATATAAGGGCGAAATCATACAAGCTACGCGCGAATTTGGTTGATTTTGGTGGAACTGCACAAAAAGAACAGCTGGTTTATTTAGCACGAGGTGCCATGTCAATGTACGAACTGATGGCAAACCCTGCCCATTCCACAATCGTAGGCATTTGATATTTTGGAATGGGACAACCTTGTCAAATTTTGCTCATTGATTTTAGCAAGACATGCGTTTGATATTTTCGAATGGGACGCCCTTTGCTATCAGCAGCGTCGATCAATTTTTTCTTTATTCTTTAGTTGTGAAGTAAATATTGCCTCTGACATGTAAGTCGCTGAGATGCATAATCATCGATTGTTTTAAATGTCCTCTATGAATTGCCAGGCCTGTGTGTTTGATTGCAATGTACAGAAATGCTAAAAAGATGCTCAAACTCTTTGTACTCCTTCTGTTCCTTTTTACTTTGCACATTGTGAAAGTGCATACTTTTTTGTATAAGATTGGTCAGAGTAGAGATACTTTGACTGCAGACAAAACTTTTATGCAGACTAGAAAGGACCGGAGGGAGTACATGTGAAACTGCTGCAAACGAGGTGATCACCCTGGGAATAATGCTAGTACGTATTGTTTTGCATGTTCATCCAATGCCAGTGATACAGGAATTCGAACTAATCAAAAATAAATTCATTCATACACGGTCGGATTTCATATAAACATGCCGGATTTCATTACATTTCATACATTCTTCAACTAAAAAGGGTGCGTTGGAGGTATAATTAATTAACCGAAGCTACCCACCTGTGTCCCGCTGAGCCGAACAGAAACTTCAGTGACTTAACTGCAGGTGCAGTTGCGTAACTGACATGTGGCCTGTTGGGCCCACGTGTCAGTCAGCCAACTGCACCAGCAGTTAAGTAGAAGCAGTGTTCTTCTCCAGCGCAGCTCTCCGACTCCACGTCGCCGCCAAGAAGCTAACCGGTCGTCAATGGTCAACCCGCCTAGCTTGGATTCAACCGGAGGGTAGCAGCGGTGGCCTTACTTGGACCCGAGCAGCGGCGACCTACCGTGTTCTACTCTTCCTCGTTTTCTGTGTGGCGCGGCCTCGTTGGCAGCGGGGCGGGGCCTCAGCGGAGCCGGCGATGTCCTCTGTCTCGTTGCCGGTGGGCGGCGCCTCAGCGGAGCGGTGGAAATCCCCCCCCCCCCATGTTGCCGGCAGGGTGGGGCCTCGGCTGAGCTGGCGATGTCCTCTGCCTCATTGTTGGCGGGGCGGGGCCTCGATGGAGCTGGCGGTGTCCTCTGCCTCGTTGTTGGCGCCACGGGGCCTCGGCGGAGCAGGGCCTCATCGACGCCAGTGGAGCGGAGACTCGTCGGAGCCGGCATTGTACTCTGCCTCGTCCTCGGTCTCGCCAAACAGCACCTCGCCCACTTCATCGCCCTCTTTACTAGCCTCTTTGTAGGTGGCTGCAGCCTCCGCCACCCGCATGCGGTACCGCCAACGCTCGAGGCGGCCCTTGCGGGCGGAGCGGTACGAGTCAAGCAGCGCCTCCTGCTCCGCCCGCTCCGCGGCGATCTGCTCCTCCGCCTGCAGGTGCTCCCGGAGGAGATGGTGGTTGTAGGCGGCGTCGGCCTGCGCCTCCCGGAACTGCTCCTCACGCATCTGCCTCACCCTGTCTATATATTGGGCACGGGCCTCGCCGATGGTCATGGTGCAATGCACCGGCAAGGATGGCGCGGAGGAGGGGGTTGGCGCCGGATCATCGACTACCATGTTCTCCATTGGGACGTCGTCGTCCTCCGGCTGCCTGTCGGCCAGCCGGTCGGCAGCAATGGCTGCCATCTCCTTGTGGTCCGTCGTCCGCCCGTGCCGAAGAGCGCTGGAGCGCGAGGAAGCCATGGTGGGCAGTAGTGGTGTGGACAGGAGAAAGGGAACGGATGCGGATGACTGCGGCTATGGCCGGCTCAATAGTTTATATAGCAATGGTGGGCGGGCGGAGGGACGGACGTGTGGCGCCAGAGTAGCCGCCTCGGCAACCGCGTATCATTAATGTGGGCGGCAGATGGACGGACGGACGGCACTTGTGTCATTTGAAGGCGGAGCAATCGCCTGCATCGGGAAGCGGGGCGGGCGGCGCTTACTATTTCGGGCGGAAAGCGCGCGTGGGCGAGGAGATGACTTTACTTGGAGAGGATGATAATGGGGACCCACCAGGTCCATAGCCTCACGTACGCAAGTGCCTCCTTATTATATATATAACTATAATTTATTTTGCTTCATCCTGGTTTCCTGACATCATGGTCCCACACCATTGTCAACCTATGTAGTAGTCAATAAACGAGAGAATTGCACAAGAAGCGGCCGACAGCTGGGACCAAGCAGCTCGAGCAGTATTTGTGTTTTTGAGGTGTGAGCATGGCAGAGTTTTTCGATGTTAACCCAGATATTAATTTTTCTCCTCTGGACAACAATGAAAACATCGCTGCAGGTATTAACTGGGCGGGCTGTGGCCCGTCTAGCCCAGGCCAGATATCCAGCCCAGATATTAATTCTTTTCAAGCTGAAAATGGCTAGCCCAGCTATACTTTTTTAGGAATACCTAGGCGAGGTCAAGTTGTTATTCTCCGCCCCGCTGGGCTGCAAATCTTTCCTAGGAGGGATGCATTAGGCTTAACAAGAAAATGGGCTTTAAGAAATAATAAATTGGATGTAATTATAAAAAGTGGGCAGTAACTATAAAAAAAAGCACCAAACACACGATTACTTTATAAAATATTATTTTTGGATATTGAAAATTTTAATTTCATTAATTGTTGTGAGCGCAATGTTTCGTTGGATTTTTATGTAATATAAATTTATATTGAAATTGTATTTATATAAATTTATATTGAAATTTATATTATTTTTCGGGATAAAAATATTTCGGATCCCATCAAAATGTCGGAAATTTTATTGAATTCTGTTTTGAACGGTTGGTTGAAATGGGCTGTACTTTTAACAAACTGTAAATGGGCTGTAGTAAATTCCATTAGAATTCAAAAATGGGCTACACATTCTTACAAATCTCAAATGGGCTATAAGTTCTCTGCCACACACTTCTGGCCTTACTAAGTTGACGCGTCCCCTAAAAAAATATAGAGTTGACGTGTATGCAAGGCTTTGTCAACTTATAGTCAACACACGGTTCTAGCAGCAGTGGCCGTTGGATGTCCATCCAACGGATGCCGTGCTTCTTCTTCAATCTCGGATATTCTAGCTTCACCCGCCCAAAAAATGATTCCTCCCCCTGACATCTGGGGCGCACAATTTCGGAAGCTGACCTGTGGGCCTACTAAGTTGACGTACCAAGGGCTTTGTCAACTTAGTCAATATAAACGATTCTAGCTGCAGTGACCGTACAATGTCCATCCAACGGCTGTCGTGCTTCTTCAACCTCTGGTCTTCTTGCTCCAGCCGCCCAAAGCAGCGCATGTCGTGCCGCCAGCTCCTCCCTCCCGTGGCCGGCTGTGTTGCCGCGGAGGCCTCATCGCCCCTACTACTCCCATCGCTGGCCAGGCCATCCCTCCACTCACCCACACCCCCTGTTATTCTGCGGCGACGATAGCGCAGCCGAACCAGTGAACCCTCGTACTCCTCTCCGCGTGTGCATCCACTGCCGCATCTTCCCCGGCTCCGCGTCGTCCCCTTCCTAGGCCTCGCCGTCGTCCACCGCCCCGGTGCTCTCGGCGCGGCGTGGTCAACATGGTCAAGGAACGACTTTCATCGGACGTGGACTGTACGTGGAGAGGCTGACAGCTGGGTCCACGACAGCCGCAAGGAAGTGCCTCCTTATTATGTGCAAAATAATTATTCCTCCACCTGATAGCGGGGACCCACCAGACGGGCAACCGTATTTCACGAAAAAAATGATTCGCCCCCTGACTGCTGGGACCCACGAGCTACATCTTCGCACGCAAGGAAGTGCGTCCCAGAAAAAAAAGATTCGCCCCCCTGACTGCTGGGACCCACCAACTACATCTTCGCACGCAAGGAAGTGCGTCCGAAAAAAACGATTCGCCCCCCGACTGCTGGGACCTACCAGCTACACCTTCGCACGCAAGGAAGTGCGTCCAGGAAAAAAACGATTCACCCCCTGACGGCTGGGACCCAGTAGCTACACCTTCGCACGCAAGGAAGTATGTCGAGGCAAAAAAACAAAAACAAAACGATTCGCCCCCCTGACTGATGGGACCCACCAGCTACATCTTCGCAGGCAAGGAAGTGCCTGACAGTCGGGACCCACCTGGTCGAAGCGTACGTAGCGTTGTCATTCTGGTCACGAAGGTGTACGTACATACTGGTCGATGTAGAGGCGCGCATGTAGCATGTACACGTACGTACAGCGGCCATGGTGCAAGAAAGAAAATACGGCCATGTATGTGTACATACGGGCAGGGTCTCGAACGCCTACTCGCGCATACGTACGGCCATGGCTCATGTACATGGCTGGGTCAGAACGGAGAAATAGCGTCGTCGTCGTGTTCATGGGGAGGCAATGGAATGCGTCATGTTCATGGGGAGGCAACGGAATGCGTCGTGATCATGGGGAGGCAACGGAATGCGTCGTGTTCATCGGGAGGCAATGGAATGCGTCGTGTTCATCGGGAGGCAACGGAACGCGTGGGAGCCAACCGGCTGGGTCAGAACGGAATGCGTGGTCGTGTTCATCGGGAGGGCTTGGGCGGAACAGGCGATGGAAACAAGGCCTGGCGTACCGTAGAATGGAGGAAACGGACCTCCTACGGTCGAAACGGGGGTCCTGTTGATCGGGAGGGGTGTGGCGTACCGCAAAACGGAGGAAACGGACCTCCTACGGTCGAAACGGGGGTCCTGTTGATCGGGAGGGGTGTGGCGTACCGCAAAACGGACGAAACAGACCTCCTACGGTCGAAATGGGGGTCCTGTTCATCGGGAGGGGTGTGGCGTACCGCAAAACGGGACTCCACAGGATACTGTTCATCTCCACCATCAACCTCCTCCAGCCTCCACGGGCTCCTGTTCATCCAGCCTCCACCGCGCGCTACTCCATTGGCTACTGTTCAACCACCCCTCCACCGTCTATTCTTCATCCAGCCCTCCACACCACTGGGTCCTGTTCAACCACCCCTCCACGGGCACCCCTCCACCGTCTACTGTTCATCCAGCCCTCCACACCACGGGGTCCTGTTCATCCAGAGGCAATGCCACCACTCACCGTTCATCCAAAAACCCCCGCAACGCTCACTGTTCATCCCAGAGGCAGCATCGATCGGCTTCAGTTAGCAGCAGTAGCGAAGGAATCGCTCGATCAGGTTCAGTTAAGAGCCATCGATCGATCGCTCGGGTTCACTAACGCGTAGCCTGCAGTGCAATCGCTCGGGTTCACTTAGAGCCTAACGCCTCGCTCGGGTTCAGTTAGTGCCAACGCCTCGCACACACGCGCATACGTGTATGAGAGAAACGCGCATCGCTCGGCCCCCGACCTCCCACCGTAACTGGGAACTCCCTGAAATTTTCCTCGCCCTCGCTTCTACCATGGTTTTTTCTGTAATGGATGGCCCAAAGAATGTCATGCAGTTGCGTCTCCGGCCTGCCCAGGACGAAAAGCCCATTTTCTGTCATGATTTTTTGTCATAGAAGTAGGGGCCCACCACATCTATGATGATACCAGGTTTTGTCACATTTATCGTCATAGAAGTGTCATATGTATGACAGAATTTTTTTTCGTTCGGCCCAAAATGTCATGGATGTGTCTTTTTTTGTAGTGTGATGAACTATAATATGCAAGGGATGGATAAGACAATTCCTGAGCTCTTTGCTATTCTCAAAGCCGTGGAGGTAGAAATCAAGAAAGAGCAGCAAGTGTTGATGGTTAACAAGATCACTAGTTTCAAGAAAAAGGGCAAGGGAAAGAAGGGGAACTTCAAAAAGAATGGCAAGCTGTTGGGGAACGTAGTAATTTCAAACGCACGCGCAAGATCATGGTGATGCATAGCAATGAGAGGGGAGAGTGTGATCTACGTACCGTTGTAGATCGACAGCGGAAGCGTTAGCACAACGCGGTTGATGTAGTCGTACGTCTTCACGGCCCGACCGATCAAGCACCGAAACTACGGCACCTCCGAGTTCTAGCACACGTTCAGCTCGATGACGATCCCCGGACTCCGATCCAGCAAAGTGTCAGGGAAGAGTTCCGTCAGCACGACGGCGTGGTGACGATCTTGATGTACTACCGTCGCAGGGCTTCGCCTAAGCACCGCTACAATATTATCGAGGATTATGGTGGAGGGGGGCACCGCACACGGCTAAGAATATGATCACGTGGATCAACTTGTGTGTCTAGGGGTGCCCCCTGCCCCCGTATATAAAGGAGCAGGGGGAGGTGCGGCCGGCCAGGAGGAGGGCGCGCCAGGAGGAGTCCTACTCCCACCGGGAGTAGGATTCCCCCCTTTCCTAGTTGGAATAGGATTCGGGAGGGGGAAAGAGGAGAGAGAGAAGGAAGGGGGGCGTCGCCCTCCTCTCCTTGTCCTATTCGGACTAGGGGGAGGGGCGCGCGGCCCAGCCCTGGCCACCTCTCCTCTCTTCCACTAAAGCCCACTAAGGCCCATATACCTCCCGAGGGGTTCCGGTAACCTCCCGGTACTCCGGTAAAATCCCGATTTCACTCGGAACACTTCCGATATCCAAATATAGGCTTCCAATATATCAATCTTTATGTCTCGACCATTTCGAGACTCCTCGTCATGTCCGTAATCACATCCGGGACTCCGAACAAACTTTGGTACATCAAAATGCATAAATTCATAATATAACTGTCATCAAAACCTTAAGCGTGCGGACCCTACGGTTTCGAGAACAATGTAGACATGACCGAGACACGTCTCCAATCAATAACCAATAGCGGAACCTGGATGCTCATATTGGCTCCCACATATTCTACGAAGATCTTTATCGGTCAGACCGCATAACAACTTACATTGTTCCCTTTGTCATCGGTATGTTACTTGCCCGAGATTCGATCATCGATATCTCAATACCTAGTTCAATCTCGTTACCGGCAAGTCTCTTTACTCGTTTCGTAATACATCATCTTGCAACTAACTCATTAGTTGTAATGCTTGCAAGGCTTATGTGATGTGCATTACCGAGAGGGCCCAGAGATACCTCTCCTACTATTGGAGTGACAAATCCTAATCTCGAAATACGCCAACCCAACATGTACCTTTGGAGACACCTGTAGAGCTCCTTTATAATCACCCAGTTATGTTGTGACGTTTGGTAGCACACAAAGTGTTCCTCCGGCAAACGGGAGTTGCATAATCTCATAGTTATAGGAACATGTATAAGTCATGAAGAAAGCAATAGCAACATACTAAACGATCAGGTGCTAAGCTAATGGAATGGGTCATGTCAATCATATCATTCTCCTAATGATGTGATCCCATTAATCAAATGACAACACATGTCTATGGTTAGGAAACATAACCATCTTCGATTAACGAGCTAGTCAAGTAGAGGCATACTAGTGACGTTTGGTTTGTCTATGTATTCACACAAGTATTATGTTTCCGGATAATACAATTCTAGCATGAATAATAAACATTTATCATGATATAAGGAAATAAAATAATAACATTATTTTTGTCTCTAGGACATATTTCCTTTAGTCTCCCACTTGCACTAGAGTCAATAATCTAGATTACACAGTAATGATTCTAACACCCATGGAGCTTTGGTGCTGATCATGTTTTGCTCGTGGAAGAGGCTTAGTCAACGGGTCTGCTATATTCAGATCCGTATGTATCTTGCAAATCTCTATGTCTCCCACCTGGACTAGATCCCGGATGGAATTGAAGCATCTCTTGATGTGCTTGGTTCTCTTGTGAAATCTGGATTCCTTTGCCAAGGCAATTGCACTAGTATTGTCACAAAAGATTTTCATTGGACCCGATGCACTAGGTATGACACCTAGATCGGATATGAACTCCTTCATCCAGACTCCTTCGTTTGCTGCTTCCGAAGCAGCTATGTACTCCACTTCACATGTAGATCCCGCCACAACGCTTTGTTTAGAACTGCACCAACTGACAGCTCCACCGTTTAATGTAAACACGTATCCGGTTTGCGATTTAGAATCGTCCGGATCAGTGTCAAAGCTTGCATCAACGTAACCATTTACGATGAGCTCTTTGTCACCTCCATATATGAGAAACATATCCTTAGTCCTTTTCAGGTATTTCAGGATGTTCTTGACCGTTGTCCAGTGATCCACTCCTGGATTACTTTGGTAGCTCCCTGCTAGACTTATAGCAAGACACACATCAGGTCTGGTACACAGCATTGCATACATGATAGAGCCTATGGCTGAAGCATAGGGAACATCTTTCATTTTCTCTCTATCTTCTGCAGTGGTCGGGCATTGAGTCTGACTCAACTTCATACCTTGTAACACAGGCAAGAATCCTTTCTTTGCTTGATCCATTTTGAACTTCTTCAAAACTTTGTCAAGGTATGTGCTTTGTGAAAGTCCAATTAAGAGTCTTGATCTATCTCTATAGATCTTAATGCCTAATATGTAAGCAGCTTCACCGAGGTCTTTCATTGAAAAACTCTTATTCAAGTATCCTTTTATGCTATCCAGAAATTCTATATCATTTCCGATTAGTAATATGTCATCTACATATAATATCAGAAATGCTACAGAGCTCCCACTCACTTTCTTGTAAATACAGGCTTCTCCAAAAGTCTGTACAAAACCAAATGCTTTGATCACACTATCAAAGCGTTTATTCCAACTCCGAGAGGCTTGTACCAGTCCATAAATGGATCGCTGAAGCTTGCACACTTTGTTAGCTCCCTTTGGATCGACAAAACCTTCCGGCTGCATCATATACAACTCTTCTTGCAGAAATCCATTCAGGAATGCAGTTTTGACATCCATTTGCCAAATTTCATAATCATAAAATGAGGCAATTGCTAACATGATTCGGACAGACTTAAGCATCGCTACGGGTGAGAAGGTCTCATCGTAGTCAATCCCTTGAACTTGCCGAAAACCTTTTGCGACAAGTCGAGCTTTGTAGACAGTAATATTACCGTCAGCGTCAGTCTTCTTCTTGAAGATCCATTTATTCTCAATTGCTTGCCGATCATTGGGCAAGTCAACCAAAGTCTATACTTTGTTCTCATACATGGATCCCATCTCAGATTTCATGGCTTCAAGCCATTTTGCGGAATCTGGGCTCACCATCGCTTCTTCATAGTTCGTAGGTTCATCATGATCTAGTAACATGACTTCCAGAACAGGATTACCGTACCACTCTGGCGCGGATCTTACTCTGGTTGATCTACAAGGTTCAGTAGTATCTTGTTCTGAAGTTTCATGATCATTATCATTAGCTTCCTCACTAATTGGTGTAGGTGTCATAGAAACTGGTTTCTGTGATGTACTACTTTCCAATAAGGGAGCAGGTACAGTTACCTCGTCAAGTTCTACTTTCCTCCCACTCACTTCTTTCGAGAGAAACTCCTTCTCTAGAAAGTTTCCGAATTTAGCAACAAAAGTCTTGCCTTCGGATCTGTGATAGAAGGTGTATCCAATAGTTTCCTTTGGATATCCTATGAAGACACATTTCTTCGATTTGGGTTCGAGCTTATCAGGTTTAAGTTTTTTCACATAAGCATCGCAGCCCCAAACTTTCAGAAACGACAACTTTGGTTTCTTGCCAAACCAGAGTTCATATGGCGTCGTCTCAATGGATTTTGATGGTGCCCTATTTAACGTGAATGCGGCCGTCTCTAGAGCATATCCCCAAAACGATAGCGGTAAATCAGTAAGAGACATCATAGATAGCACCATATCTAGTAAAGTACGATTACGACGTTCGGACACACCAGTACGCTGTGGTGTTCCGGGTGGCGTGAGTTGCGAAACTATTCCACATTGTTTTAAATGTACACCAAACTCGTAACTCAAATATTCTCCTCCACGATCAGATCGTAGGAATTTTATTTTCTTGTTACGATGATTTTCAACTTCACTCTGAAATTCTTTGAACTTTTCAAATGTTTCAGACTTATGTTTCATTAAGTAGATATACCCATATCTGCTTAAGTCATCTGTGAAGGTGAGAAAATAATGATATCCGCCACGAGCCTCAACATTCATCGGACCACATACATCTGTATGTATGATTTCCAATAAATCTGTTGCTCTCTCCATAGTACCGGAGAACGGTGTTTTTGTCATCTTACCCATAAGGCACGGTTCGCAAGTACCAAGTGATTCATAATCAAGTGGTTCCAAAAGCCCATCAGTATGGAGTTTCTTCATGCGCTTTATACCGATATGACCCAAATGGCAGTGCCACAAATAAGTTGCACTATCATTATCAACTCTGCATCTTTTGGTTTCAACACTATGAATATGTGTGTCACTACTATCGAGATTTAATAAGAATAGACCACTCTTTAAGGGTGCATGACCATAAAAGATATTACTCATGTAAATAGAACAACCATTATTCTCTGATTTAAATGAATAACCGTCTCGCATCAAACAAGATCCAGATATAATGTTCATGCTTAACGCTGGCACCAAATAACAATTATTTAGGTCTAATACTAATCCCGAAGGTAGATGTAGAGGTAGCGTGCCGACTGCGATCACATCGACTTTGGAACCATTTCCCACGCGCATCGTCACCTCGTCCTTAGCCAATCTTCGCTTAATCCGTAGTCCCTGTTTCGAATTGCAAATATTAGCAACAGAACCAGTATCAAATACCCAGGTTCTACTGCGAGCATTAGTAAGGTACACATCAATAACATGTATATCACATATACCTTTGTTCACTTTGCCATCCTTCTTATCCGCCAAATACTTGGGGCAGTTTCGCTTCCAGTGACCAGTCTGCTTGCAGTAGAAGCACTCAGTTTCAGGCTTAGGTCCAGGTTTGGGTTTCTCCTCTTGAGTAGCAACTTGCTTGCTGTTCTTTTTGATGTTCCCCTTCTTCTTCCCTTTGCCCTTTTTCTTGAAACTAGTGGTCTTGTTGACCATCAACACTTGATGCTCCTTCTTGATTTCTACCTCCGCGGCTTTCAGCATTGCGAAGAGCTCGGGAATAGTCTTATTCATCCCTTGCATATTATGGTTCATCACGAAGCTCTTGTAGCTTGGTGGCAGTGATTGGAGAATTCTGTCAATGACGCAATCATCTGGAAGATTAACTCCCAATTGAATCAAGTGATTATTATACCCAGACATTTTGAGTATATGCTCACTGATAGAACTGTTCTCCTCCATCTTGCAGCTATAGAACTTATTGGAGACTTCATATCTCTCAATCCGGGCATTTGCTTGAAATATTAACTTCAACTCCTGGAACATCTCATATGCTCCATGACGTTCAAAACGTCGTTGAAGTCCCGATTCTAAGCCGTAAAGCATGGCACACTGAACTATCGAGTAGTCATCAGCTTTGCTCTGCCAGACGTTCATAACATCTGGTGTTGCTCCAGCAGCAGGCCTGGCACCTAGCGGTGCTTCCAGGACGTAATTCTTCTGTGCAGCAATGAGGATAATCCTCAAGTTACGGACCCAGTCCGTGTAATTGCTACCATCATCTTTCAACTTTGCTTTCTCAAGGAACGCATTAAAATTCAACGGAACAACAACACGGGCCATCTATCTACAATCAAACATAAACAAGCAAGATACTTTCAGGTACTAAGTTTCATGATAAATTTAGGTTCAATTAATCATATTACTTAAAGAACTCCCACTTAGATAGACATCCCTCTAATCCTCTAAGTGATTACGTGATCCAAATCAACTAAACCATGTCCGATCATCACGTGAGATGGAGTAGTTTCATTGGTGAACATCACTATGTTGATCATATCTACTATATGATTCACGCTCGACCTTTCGGTCTCCATGTTCCGAGGCCATATCTGTATATGCTTGGCTCGTCAAGTATAACCTGAGTATTCCGCGTGTGCAACTGTTTTGCACCCGTTGTATTTGAACGTAGAGCCTATCACACCCGATCATCACGTGGTGTCTCAGCACAAAGAACTTTTGCAACGGTGCATACTCAGGGAGAACACTTCTTGATAATCAGTGAGAGATCATCTTATAATGCTACCGTCAATCAAAGCAAGATAAGATGCATAAAAGATAAACATCACATGCAATCAATATAAGTGATATGATATGGCCATCATCATCTTGTGCTTGTGATCTCCATCTTCGAAGCACCTTCATGATCACCATCGTCATCGGCGCGACACCTTGATCTCCATCGTAGCATCATTGTTGTCTCGCCAATTTTATGCTTCCACGACTATCGCTACCGCTTAGTGATAAAGTAAAGCATTACAGCGCGATTGCATTGCATACAATAAAGCGACAACCATATGGCTCCTGCCAGTTGCCGATAACTCGGTTACAAAACATGATCATCTCATACAATAAAATTTAGCATCATGTCTTGACCATATCACATCACAACATGCCCTGCAAAAATAAGTTAGACGTCCTCTACTTTGTTGTTGCAAGTGTTACGTGGCTGCTACGGGCTTAAGCAAGAACCAATCTTACCTACGCATCAAAACCACAATGATAGTTTGTCAAGTTGGTGCTATTTTAACCTTCACAAGGACCGGGCATAGCCACACTCGGTTCAACTAAAGTTGGAGAAATTGTCACCTGCTAGCCACCTTTGTGCAAAGCACGTCGGGAGAACCAGTCTCGCGTAAGCGTACGCGTAATGTCGGTCCAGGCCGCTTCGTCCAACAATACCGCCGAACCAAAGTATGACATGCTAGTAAGCAGTATGACTTATATCGCCCACAACTCACTTGTGTTCTACTCGTGCATATAACATCAACACATAAAACCTAGGCTCGGATGCCACTGTTGGGGAACGTAGTAATTTCAAAAAAAATCCTACGCACACGCAAGATCATGGTGATGCATAGCAACGAGAGGGGAGAGTGTGATCTACGTACCCTTGTAGATCGACAGCGGAAGCGTTAGCACAACGCGGTTGATGTAGTCGTACGTCTTCACGGCCCGACCGATCAAGCACCGAAACTACGGCACCTCCGAGTGCTAGCACACGTTCAGCTCGATGACGATCCCCGGACTCCGATCCAGCAAAGTGTCGGGGAAGAGTTCCGTCAGCACGACGGCGTGGTGACAATCTTGATGTACTACCGTCGCAGGGCTTCGCCTAAGCACCGCTACAATATTATCGAGGATTATGGTGGAAGGGGGCACCGCACACGAGTAAGAATATGATCACGTGGATCAACTTGTGTGTCTAGGGGTGCCCCCTGCCCCCGTATATAAAGGAGCAGGGGGAGGTGCGGCCGGCCAGGAGGAGGGCGCGCCAGGAGGAGTCCTACTCCCACCGGGAGTAGGATTCCCCCCCTTTCCTAGTTGGAATAGGATTCGGGAGGGGGAAAGAGGAGAGAGAGAAGGAAGGGGGGCGCCGCCCTCCTCTCCTTGTCCCATTCGGACTAAGGGGGGAGGGGCGCGCGGCCCAGCCCTGGTCACCTCTCCTCTCTTCCACTAAAGCCCACTAAGGCCCATATACCTCCCGGGGGGTTCCGGTAACATCCCGGTACTCCGGTATAATCCCGATTTCACTCGGAACACTTCCGATATCCAAATATAGGCTTCCAATATATCAATCTTTATGTCTCGACCATTTCGAGACTCCTCGTCATGTCCGTGATCACATCCAGGACTCCGAACAAACTTTGGTACATCAAAATGCATAAACTCATAATATAACTGTCATCAAAACCTTAAGCGTGCGGACCCTACGGGTTCGAGAACAATGTAGACATGACCGAGACACGTCTCTGATCAATAACCAATAGCGGAACCTGGATGCTCATATTGGCTCCCACATATTCTACGAAGATCTTTATCGGTCAGACCACATAACAACATACGTTGTTCCCTTTGTCATCGGTATGTTACTTGCCCGAGATTCGATCGTCGGTATCTCAATACCTAGTTCAATCTCGTTACCGACAAGTCTCTTTACTCGTTTCGTAATACATCATCTTGCAACTAACTCATTAGTTGTAATGCTTGCAAGGCTTATGTGATGTGCATTACCGAGAGGGCCCAGAGATACCTCTCCTACAATCGGAGTGACAAATCCTAATCTCGAAATACGCCAACCCAACATGTACCTTTGGAGACACCTGTAGAGCTCCTTTATAATCACCCAGTTACGTTGTGACGTTTGGTGGCACACAAAGTGTTCCTCCGGCAAATGGGAGTTGCATAATCTCATAGTTATATGAACATGTATAAGTCATGAAGAAAGCAATAGCAACATATTAAACGATCGGGTGCTAAGCTAATGGAATGGGTCATGTCAATCATATCATTCTCCTAATGATGTGATCCCATTAATCAAATGACAACACATGTCTATGGTTAGGAAACATAACCATCTTCGATTAACAAGCTAGTCAAGTAGAGGCATACTAGTGACGTTTGGTTTGTCTATGTATTCACACAAGTATTATGTTTCCGGATAATACAATTCTAGCATGAATAATAAACATTTATCATGATATAAGGAAATAAAATAATAACATTATTATTGCCTCTAGGGCATATTTCCTTCACAAGCAAGTTGTCACTCCCCGGAAGAAGCCCAAGTCTGGACCCAAGCTTGAAACTGAGTGCTTCTACTTCAAAGGGACTGGTCACTGGAAGCGGAACTTTCCCAAGTATTTGGTGGATAAGAAGGATGGCAAAGTGAACAAAGGTATATTTGATATACATGTTATTGATGTGTACCTTACTAATGCTCGTAGTAGCGCCTGGGTATTTGATACTGGCTCTGTTGCTCATATCAGCACTCCGGAACAATTGATTAGCAAGCGGGGAATGATTATGAGGTGCACCGGCATGAGAAAGCATTGTACAAATGAAAGGACTATGCTCAATACCAAAGCTTGAATTGAATACACCGGAAAAGAAAATGAAGAAGAATGATGAACTAGTAGAGCATCTTCATGAGAAACACCGGGTAAGAACATTGATTGAAAAGAATGAAGAGACTTCACATGAATAAAAGGGTACTTGATTAAGAAATCTGAGTCCTTGAAGAAAAAGGGTGGGAGGGCGGGAAAACAAAGGCAACTTGGGATGGATGAAACAAACAACGTTGAGAAGACTTAGAGTTGATCTTGCAGATGTCGAAAATGACTGGATCCACTTGAAGAGGAGCACACCGGTTGAGAAGAAATTGAGATGACAAACTCGATAATCAAGAAGGATTGGTATTCACATAGAAGTGTGAGAACACCACTTAGGGGAGGTATGGAATCAACACTTGACATTGAAGCAACTCGAATACCAAAACTCAAAACAAAACAAAGGATTTGGCTTGTAGAATAAACCGGAAACAAACATATGATAGATCCCATATCATATCGTGTGTCTGTTGGAAAGATATTCTAGGAGCTACTTGAATTCCCACTTATAAACTCCCGAAACTTTCTGGTTATGCAATCAGGTGTTGGGGATACACGGGAAGCATAATATCTCACCCAAACTAACAATCCCTACATCCAGTTGTATCCATCCTTCAACACATAACCAAGAAACCTTCGGAAATCGTGTACCTCAACCTTCGAAAAGCATCCGTTATATGAGTTATGGCAATACTCCCGAACTCCCGCCCCAGTACTGGGTGGCGTCGAGGTTATCTCACCAACAACTGCATAAAATATATTTTCGATGTCGGTGAACTCAGGTATTCCAGAACTGCAACAATAAAATTGTGATGACAACACCTCGGAGCTCAACTCCCCGAGACACTGCCACAACCCCTAAATGTCAGGAGGCACCAAGAACAATGTTCTCGTCACAAGACTATCGGAACGATTCCAAGATACCTGCGTGATCCTAAAAAAATTCATGAAATTTGAGGAGAGAAAAGTCAAAACTTCTACGTCAGGAGGCCTCACTAGAGCGACGAAGGGACTGAGGAGTAAAAAGAATCATACTCTCCGATATATATAATCCTGAGACTCAAAACATTTTGTTCTAGACTCAACAACGTCAGCGATTCGATCAAGTAGGGGGCTCCTAAGTCGGGGATGGCTCTGATTACCAACTTGTAACACCCACAATGCGGCTATATCTCCCATGTGTTGAGGCACGACTTAGAGGCATAACCGCATGGTGGTTTAGTCGCAAGTGGGGTAATCTTCACACAATCCCATGTACTAAATGACAAAGGGTAAAGAGTTGGCTTACAATTGCCACCTCACACAAATAACAAGTTAAACATACATCATCCAGAATACAATTAAGGTCCAACTACGGAACTAAAATAAAAGAAGACAACCCCAAATGCTAGATCCCCGATCGTCCCAACTGGGCTCCTCTACTGATCATCCGGAAAAGAAACATAGTAATGGCCTGAATCCTCATCGAACTCCCATTTGAGTTCGGTAGCGTCCCTTGTAATGGCAGCATCGGCACCTGCATCTGTTTGGAAGTATCTGTGAGTCACGAGGACACAGCAATCTCACACCCGCGCGATCAAGACTATTTAAGCTTATGGGTAGGAAAGGGGTAGTGAGGTGGAGTTGTAGCAAGCACTAAGCATATATGGTGGCTAACATACGCAAAAGAGAACGAGAAGAGAAACAACACAACGGTCGAGAAACTAGAAGTGATCTTGAAGCTACTTACGTTCAAACATAACTCCAAAACCGTGTTCCCTTCCCGGACTCCGCCGAAAAGAGACCATCACGACTACACACGCGGTTGATGCATTTTAATTAAGTCACATGTCAAGTTCTCTACAACCGGATATTAACAAATTCCCATCTGCCACATAAGCGCGGGCACGGCTCCCGAAAGTTTATACCCTGCAGGGGTGTCCCAACTTAGCCCATCACAAGCTCTCACGGTCAACGAAGGATATTCCTTCTCCCGGGAAGGCCCGATCAGTCTCGGAATCCCGGTTACAAGACATTTTGACAATGGTAAAACAAGACCAGCAAAGCCACCCGATGTGCCGACAAATCCCGATAGGAGTCGCACGTATCTCTTTCTTAGGGCAACACCGGATGAGACAGGCTACGAGTAAAACCAACCCTCGAGTTTCCCCGAGATGGCCCCGCAGGCGGCTCGGTTCGGACCAACACACAGAGGAGCACTGACCCGGGAAAACCCAAGGGAAGGTTATAGGTTGTTAGGAAAATGTAAAACCAGGGGTGGGCGTTGCTGGAGGAGTTTTATTCAAAGTGAACTGTCAAGGGATTCCCATAACAAGCAACTGCGTAAGGAACGCAAAATCAAGGAACATAACACCGGTATGACGGAAACTAGGGCGGCAAGAGTGAAACCAAAAACCAGGCATAAGGCCGAGCCTTCCACCCTTTACCAAGTATATAGATGCATTAATTAAAATAAGAGATATTGTGATATCCCAACATATCCATGTTCGAACATGGAACAAACTTCAGCTTCACCTGTAACTAGCAATGCTATAAGAGGGGCTGAGCAAAAGCGGTAACATAGCCAAACAACGGTTTGCTAGGAAGGTGGGTTAGAGGCTTGACATGGCAATATGGGAGACATGATATAACAATTGGTAGGTAGCGCGACATAGCGATAGAACGAACAACTAGCAAGCAAATATAGAAGTGATTTCGAGGGTATGGTCATCTTGCCTGAGATCTCGCAAGGAAGAAGAACGAATCCATGAAGAAGACAAACGGGCGTGGTCGAACGGATCCTCACAAACGCAATGTTACCGGAACTAACACGAAGAAGCAACACTGGAAAGGAGCAAACATCATGGTGAACAACCATTACATAAACATGGCACGATGCACAACCAAGTATGATGCATGTCCGGTTTAAAGAGGCATGGCATGGCAAAGTGCACAAACAATACTATAAACACCACATGACTTATTTAGTTCTCGCTCGGTTAAGTAGTCATCAATATTAAATTTTATTAAACATGGCAAGAGGAGAAGCATAAGTAAACTAACTATCTAGGCAAGTTTAAATGAGGCCCGAAATATCAAACAATAATTCCAGAAAATCCCCATATGCATGTTTGCGAATTTGGTATTATTCTGCCTATTACACAAATTTAGAGTTGTTAAACAGGAAAATAAAGTGCACCAAGTTAAACTATGCATTTTTGTACCCCATTTACATATAATGTTTATTTACTTCCGAGCTACGGTTATTTAGTTATGAAATAAACCATTTTAACATGACATGCACACAAATTAATGCAAACAACAAGTTTAAACATTTTTAACCATGGATGGAAGTTGCAAATAATGAAAGTACATGAAAATCTGAGCAAGATGCATATATGACATATTTTATTTGGATGCATGGATCTTTAGTTATTAACATTGCATAATAGTGGCAAATTGATGTAATTATGCATGCACTGGATATTAGGAAAAATCGTCAGCAGGGGAAAAAATATAGCCGGGCCGAATGCAACGCACTGGGCAAGCCCAGCAGCAGAGCTAGCCCGAAGCAGACGTGGATCTTTAGTTATTAACATTGCATAATAGTGGCAAATTGATGTAATTATGCATGCAATGGATATTAGGAAAAATCATCAGCAGGGGAAAAAATATAGCCAGGCCGAATGCAACGCACTGGGCAAGCCCAGCAGCAGAGCTAGCCTGAAGCAGACGTGGATCTTTAGTTATTAACATTGCATAATAGTGGCAAATTGATGTAATTATGCATGCACTGGATATTAGGAAAAATCGTCAGCAGGGGAAAAAATATAGCCGGGCCGAATGCAACGCACTGGGCAAGCCCAGCAGCAGAGCTAGCCCGAAGCAGACGTGGATCTTTAGTTATTAACATTGCATAATAGTGGCAAATTGATGTAATTATGCATGCAATGGATATTAGGAAAAATCATCAGCAGGGGAAAAAATATAGCCAGGCCGAATGCAACGCACTGGGCAAGCCCAGCAGCAGAGCTAGCCTGAAGCAGACGTGGATCTTTAGTTATTAACATTGCATAATAGTGGCAAATTGATGTAATTATGCATGCACTGGATATTAGGAAAAATCGTCAGCAGGGGAAAAAATATAGCCGGGCCGAATGCAACGCACTGGGCAAGCCCAGCAGCAGAGCTAGCCCGAAGCAGACGTGGGTGTGCAAAATAACAGGAAAAATAAAACAAAATGGGGGCTGCTGGGATTCGAACCCCAGACCCCTCGAATGGATAGTGGCTGCGCTAGCCACTGAGCTAGCTGTGTGCTTATGGTGAAAAGGAGACCGATGGAGAAAGGTCATGTACGCATCGCGACCAGGACCAAAACTGAAGCGTACGCACGGACGGCGACTCGCCGGTGATGGGAGCCAACATCAACAGCTGCTGTGGTCACAAAGGACCGGCGGGGCTACAGAATCCTTCGAGGGAGGCTGCGGTGGGGCGCGCACGGGCATGCAGCAAGGGGTGGCGTGGTGTTGGAGACTGGCGAACTCGCGACCATGGCATGGTCGCCTCGGAGATGTACGTGCAGGTACTGGGTGAGACAAGCGGGCGCTGCGGGCATGCGGGCGTGCATATGCGTGTGCGTGGAGGTGTGGCAGCGAAGGGGCAGCATGTGTGCAAAGGACGCGCGTGCGTGCAAAGAAATAGAGGAGGCAGAGCCACCTCACCGGACTTGCCTTCCGACGTGCTCGGGAAGCAAGGGCCGACCATGTCAAGGAGCGGCACGGAGCTGCTGCTCCCTGGATGGAGTATACAAGGCGATAGGTTGTGATGCGTGTGTGTGAGCACGCGTACACAAGCGGCGCGAGCTCCAGGAGCTCGTCCATGGCGGACATGACGTCAGCTTGCTCGGGAAGAGGACTACAGCGATGGAAACGAATCAGAGAGGGGATGGGAGGAGCGGCTGCTCACCGAGGGGGTGCTGCTTGAGTTTTTAAGAGGTCGACGGTGGCCTGGGACGTCGAGAAGATGCGCTGATCGGGGCAGCGTCCTCGGTTCCGTGAAGCAGAGGAAGCAGGGGAGGGAGACGCCGATGGACTTGGCGTCCCCGGCCTTGCATCGCAGCGGGAACGGGGTCGTGGCGGTGTCTCGATGCGCGTGGAGGAAGAAGGGGTCGGCGACGAGCTTGCTATGCCGGAGGAAAGCTTGAGCACGAGCCGGCCATGGCGTCGGGCGGCGGCGATGGGCCGAGGTGGAGCTACCCTTACCTAGCTGGCGGGGCGGAGCAGGAAGGGAAGAGGAAGGGGAAACCCTAGGGAGACGCGGGGTGGATTTATAGGGGAAGCGTGGGCGCTGGGATGGCCACGGTGGCCTTGCGCATGCTGCCTCTCTCTTTTACTGTGAGAAAGAGAGCAACCGAGAGGAGGAACAAAAGGTGAGGGGAGAGAGGTTGACAGGCGGGCCCAGGTTGAAATTGTGCTGCGTGGAGGTGGAAATTACCAGGGGGCGATGGTGGGCTGCGGCGCTGTGCGGGAGCTGGGCCTCGGCTGGGTTCCAGGTAAGCCATTCTCTTCTCTTTTAAATTTTTGTTTATTCAAATAAACAAAATAAACAGAATTTAAGAGAAAGGCCAGGGGTTATGGGAAGGAATACGAGAGATATAAACATATCTATGAACTCCTGGTTTTATGCACTATTTGAATAAATTGCTCTAGCAATTTTTAGAGGTAGAAAAATAATCCAAGTTTGAATTAAATTCAAACTTGACGCATTTTTGAACCCAACCAAAACATCTTCAAATGAGCTGAAAATTGGCAGAGAGGGTTTAGGCATGGTGAACTAGCATCAGGAAAAGAATGAGCATTTATGGAGGAGGGGAAAAGGTCACTTGCCAAAATGAAAGAAAGAAGAAGGAAGGAGGAGGTGATGATGCATGATCATACATGGAGCATCCAACAATGTAACATGCATGAATATGAAAATGCACATGATGATTATGAGAATGCAAAATGACAAGAGGCACAAATGCAACATGACAATGATGGGCATGGCAATGCAATATAACCAAATGATGAACATGATGCAAGAAGCAAAATATGACAATGGCACTCATCCGACCATGGCAACAAATAGTTCAAACACACAACGACAACGAGATAAAAGGAAGGCATCTGGAGAATCGGTCTCGGGGCGTTACAGTGTGATACCTTTGGGCCTTTAGCCATGAAGCATCTTCCAATTCCTTCATTTGGTGAGTCAAATATGCCGTAGGAGTTGGTTGACACAAGTGCTAGACCGGCAACACCTTCATCTTGAGTATATTTGGACTCGGAGTGATAACTTCTCTCAGAGTGATTATCGGAGTCGGAGCCGGATACCCATTCACCAACATGAGCTTGATGTCTTCATTTTGTGTAGCTCCTTGATGATTTATCCTTCCTTCCCGAATCCTTGCTTCTCCGTGCTGTTCTTCGTTCATAACAGTCATCTCTACTCCTTCTCTCTCTAGGTGGTGATTCTTCTCTTCTACTACTCCTTTTGGGTGAATCTTCTCTTCATTTGTAGGGAGCCGTACACTCATTAGAGTACTGTCCGGGTCTTCCACAACTGTAAAAATTACATTCACGACTTGAAGATCTTTTGTCATTGTAGGACCTTGACTTGGAACTTCTTTCCTTGCTTCTACTCTTGTAGAACTTGTTGAAGTTCTTCACCATTAGGCTCAATTCTTCATTGAAGGCTTGTTTCTCACTTGATGATGTAGGAGCATCACATAAGGCTTTTGTAAGAACCACTTGACTTGTTGTGAAGCTCTTCCTTATCCTTGAGTGACATCTCATGAGAAACAATTCTTCCAATGACTTCCGTTGGCTTGAGATCTTTGTAATTGGGCATCATTTAATTCAATGTACACATGGTATCATATTTTCCATTCAAGGCTCTTAGGATCTTCTTGATGATGAATCTATCGGTCATCTCTTCACTTCCTAAGCCGGCAATCTCATTTGTGATGAGAGCAATCCTAGAGTACATTTCAGCGATACCTTCACCATCCTTCATTTTGAACTTGTCAAGTTGACTTTGAAGTACATCCAATTTGGATTCCTTGACGGAGTCGGTACCTTCATGCATATGAATCAAAGTATCCCAAATTTACTTTGCATTCTCAAGACAGCTGATTTTGTTGAATTCTTCGGGGCACAATCCATTGAAGAGGATATCGCAAGCTTGAGCATTGTATTGCAGCATCTTCAACTCTTCCGTGGTAGCTTCACGGTTTGGTTCTCTCCCATCAAAGAATTCACCTTGCATGCCAACACACACAATAGCCCAAACGACAGGGTTATGTCCAAGAATATGGATTTTCATCTTATGCTTCCAACTAGCAAAATTAGTACCATCAAAGTAAGGACCTCTACGGTACTAATTTCCCCTCACTAGACGCCATACTCTCCTAGGTTGTGAAACCAAGGTTGTGATCACCAAACGCTATGGAAATCAAGGCAAATGGAGATCAAAGCTCTGATACCACTTGTAGGATCGAAAGTATGTCTAGAGGGGGGGTGATTAGACTACTTGACCAAATAAAAATCTAGCCTTTTCCCAATTTTAAGTCTTGGCAGATTTTAGCAACTTAGCACTAGTCAAGTAATCAACCTACACATGCAAGTCTAAGAGTATAGCAGCAGAATGTAAAACACATGAAGGTAAAGGGAGGAGTTTGGAGGGAGCAAATGCAATGTAGACACAGAGAGACGCGGTCAACGCACACGCAATGCAGGGAAACTTGGCGCGACTCCGGCGAGCATGGACGAAGGGCACCGGATCCAGGCGGCAAAGGAGGAACGACAATGGCTCCACGGCTTGGCGGCATCCAAGCGGCAAATAGAGGGGGCTTGAGCGAGTCGCGGTGGCCATGGCTTGGCTGCTGGTCCGGCGGCTCTGCTCGGAGAGGTGGCCGGCGGCGTTGCCCCGTTGTCGGTGTCAAAACCGGCGGATCTCGGGTAGGGAGTCCCGAACTATGCATCTAAGGTGGATGGTAACATGAGGCAGGGGACACAATGTTTACCCAGGTTCGGGCTCTCTCGATGCAGGTAATACCCTACGTCCTGCTTGATTGATCTTGATGATATGAGTATTACAAGAGTTGATCTACTACGATATCGAAGAGGCTAAGCCCTAGAAGCTAGCCTATGGTATGATTGTCTGTTGTCCTACGGACTAAACCCTCCGGTTTATATAGACACCGGAGGGGGCTAGGGTTACATAAAGTCGGTTACAAGGGAGGAGATCTACATATCCGTATTGCCAAGCTTGCCTTCAACGCCAAGAAGAGTCACATCCGGACACGGGACGAAGTCTTCAATCTTGTATCTTCATAGTCCAACAGTCCGGCCAAAGGATATAGTCCGGCTGTCCGGAGACCCCCTAATCCAGGACTCCCTCAGTAGCCCCTGAACTAGGCTTTCAATGACGATGAGTCCAGCACGTAGATTTTTCTTCGGCATTGCAAGGCGGGTTCTTCCTCCGAATACTCCATAGGAGATTTTGAACACAAGGATAGTGTCTGATACGTCTCCAACGTATCTATAATTTTTGATTGTTCCATGCTATTATATTATCAACTTTGGATGTTTATGGGCTTTATTATGCACTTTTATATTATTTTTGGGACTAACCTATTAACCCAGAGCCTAGTGCCAGTTTCTGTTTTTTCCTTGTTTTAGAGTATCGCAGAAAAGGAAAATCAAACGGAGTCCAATTGACCTGAAACTTCAGGGAACTTATTTTTGGAAGGAAAGCAACCTGATGGACTTGGAGTGCATGTCAGGAAAGAAACGAGGGAGCCACGATGTAGGGGGGCGCACCCTCCACCCTCGTGGGCCCCTCGTGGCTCCCCTGACGTATCTCTTTCACCCATATATACCCACGTACCCTAAAAACATCCGAGAGCATAATAGATCGGGAGTTCCGCTGCCAGAAGCCTCCGTAGCCACCGAAAGCCAATCTAGACCCGTTTCGGCACCCTGCCGGAGGGGGCAATCCCTCTCCGGTGGCCATCTTCATCATCCCGGTGCTCTCCATGACGAGGAGGGAGTAGTTCTCCCTCGGGGCTGAGGGTATGTACCAGTAGCTATGTGTTTGATCTCTCTCTCTCGTGTTCTTGAGGTGATACGATCTTGATGTATCGCGAGCTTTGCTATTATATTTGGATCCTATGATGTTTTCTCCCCCTCTACTCTCTTGTAATGGATTGAGTTTCCCCTTTGGAGTTATCTTATCGGATTGAGTGTTTAAAGATTTGAGAACACTTGATGTATGTCTTGCAGTGCGTATCTGTGGTGACAATGGGATATCACGTGATTCACTTGATGTATGTTTTGGTGAACAACTTGCGGGTTCCGCCCATGAACCTATGCATAGGGGTTGGCACACGTTTTTGTCGTGATTCTCCGGTAGGAACTTTGGGGCACTCTTTGAGGTTCTATGTGTTGGTTGAATAGACGAATCTGAGATTGTGTGATGCATATCGTATAATCATACCCACGGATACTTGAGGTGACATTGGAGTATCTAGGTGACATTAGGGTTTTGGTTGATTTGTGTCTTAAGGTGTTATTCTAGTACGAACTCTAGGGCTGTTTGTGACACTTATAGGAATAGCCCAATGGATTGATTGGAAAGAGTAACTTTGAGGTGGTTTCGTACCCTACCATAATCTTTTCGTTTGTTCTCCGCTATTAGTGACTTTGGAGTGACTCTTTGTTGCATGTTGAGGGATAGTTATGTGATCCAATTATGTTATTATTGTTGAGGGAACTTGCACTAGCGAAATTATGAACCCTAGGCCTTGTTTCAATGCATTGCAATACCGTTTACGCTCACTTTTATCATTAGTTACCTTGCTGTTTTATATTTTTAGATTACAAAAAATATTATCTACTATCCATATTGCACTTGTATCACCATCTCTTCGCCGAACTAGTGCACCTATACAATTTACCATTGTATTGGGTTTGTTGGGGACACAAGAGACTCTTTGTTATTTGGTTGCAGGGTTGCTTGAGAGAGACCATCTTCATCCTACGCCTGATAAACCTTAGGTCATCCACTTGAGGGAAATTTGCTACTGTCCTACAAACCTCTGCACTTGGAGGCCCAACAACATCTACAAGAAGAAGGTTGTGTAGTAGAAATCAAGCTCTTTTCTGGCGCCGTTGCCGGGGAGGTTAGCGCTTGAAGGTATATCTTTATATCTTGCAATCGAGTCTTTTAGTTTCTTGTTTTATCACTAGTTTAGTTTATAAAAGAAAATTACAAAAAAATGGAATTGAGTTTGTCTCATACGCTTCATCTTTTTAATATCTTTCGTGAGTATGATGGAAAGGAAAATTGTGCCAAAGTGTTAGAAGAAGAATGCATTAAAATGTTTGGCACTAGATATTTGAATGATGAGAATGATTGCAATGTTGTTAGTATGAATTCCTTGAATATCCATGATGCTAATGATATGAAAAGCCACAAGATTGGGGAAGCTATGTTTGATGAAGATGATATTTTTTGTCCCCCATGTTTTGATGAGCAAATTTATTATGATGAAAGCATGCCTCGTATTTACGATGATTATATTGATGAAAGTGGAATTGGAGAGGTCACGACTTTATTTTGTGATGAATCCACTATTCCGGAAGAGGTTCCAATTGATTATGAGAACAAAATTGCTATCTATGATTGTCGGTGTCAAAACTGGCGGATCTCGGGTAGGGGGTCCCGAACTGTGCGTCTAAGGTGGATGGTAACAGGAGGCAGGGGACACGATGTTTTACCCAGGTTCGGGCCCTCTTGATGGAGGTAAAACCCTACGTCCTTCTTGATTAATATTGATGATATGGGTAGTACAAGAGTAGATCTACCACGAGATCAGAGAGGCTAAACCCTAGAAGCTAGCCTATGGTATGATTGTTGATGTGTATGTTGTATATTCTATCGACTAGCCTGGCCCTGATTTATATAATGCACCAGAGGCCTAGGTTAACAAGAGTCCTAGCCGAATATGCCGGTGGGGAGAAGTCCTTGTCTTGATCGCCAAGTCTTTGTGGAATCTTCCTTGTATGCGGCAGCTGTCCGAACTGGCCCATGAGTATACGGCCATGGGGGCCTCAGCCCAATCTAATAGATCGGGAGACGACGTGGTGAGTACCCCCTAGTCCAGGACACCGTCAGTAGCCCCCTGAACTGTTCTTCAAGTTAGGGACGCTCCTCGATTCTTCCGAATTGTTCTTCATCTTCGGTCGTCGATCTTGAAAACTGGTTCAACAAATCTTCTCATCTTCGATCTTGAGGATCGCCGAAATGCATTCGACGAGTTTATACGCCGGGTATCCGAGGAGCCCCTTTAAGTTTCCGGCCTTTATCAATGCCTTATTATTTTTATGCCACACCTCGGGTTTGAAGTTGTTCCTGGGAGGCAGTGTCCTCTTGCGTCCGAGCTCTAACGCCGGACTGTATTCGAGGTATCTTTTGCAGCCGAGCACCAATGCCGGACCGCTTCCCAGCTCTAACGCC
The DNA here is from genome assembly GCF_003073215.2 of Triticum urartu. Classification (NCBI taxonomy): domain Eukaryota; kingdom Viridiplantae; phylum Streptophyta; class Magnoliopsida; order Poales; family Poaceae; genus Triticum; species Triticum urartu. The sequence continues at coordinate 446,203,926 of NC_053026.1, forward strand.
GGAATGTATCCGAGCTCCAACACCGGACTATGTATCCGAGCTCCAATGCCGGACTATATCCGAGGTGTCATATCACCTTGGTTCAAAAAAGTTTGAAGGAGTTTAGCCGAGCTTAACGCCGGAAATGCCCTCTACGGGGCCAACCACTAGCGCCCAAGCTTTATCCCGGACTGCTTCCGAGGTGGTGCACCACCCCGAATGTGGGCCGATTTTTGTGAATATTTTTTGTTGGTGCAATTTATTCTCTGCCGAGATATATAGCCAGTAGCCCTCAAGGTGTGTATCGGTCTAAAACCCGAGATGCACCTGAAGGATGACGTAAGACCGCTGATCCTAGTAGCCGCTGAGACTCAGGTTGATTTGCAAAATCGGCCTCAGGATCAAGTCCAAGCTCGGCAGAATACTTCGGGACACTAAAAGCGGCGTGCTCAGTCCTCGAGACTCAGGTTGGGTGCGGCCGACCAACCTGAGGATCAAAATCTCCTCGGAAACTATATTGCACGTAAAATTTTCTGCATTGGACAAGCAATGCAGTAGCCCCCGAGACACTGGTCGGGTGGCAACACCAGATCAGGGGATTGATGTGCCCCTTTAATATTTGTAAATAATAAGCCCGAAGCCCAGTAGCCCCCGAGCCTTAATGCGGGCATGGGTGGCCGAATTAAGGATCAATATCCATAGTAAAATCACAAATTATGTGTAATGACTCTATGTATCCAAGTGCTTTACGTCATTAATGCTCAGATCCGCATTGTACAAAACTTTGTTAACCGACCATCGGCTTCCACCTCCTCGGCCAGTAGCCGAGGAGTGTTTGTCCTACTTTATAAAACCTTTATGAGGGCAAAGATTTACAACAAACAAGGCAATCTGGCCATACGGTTTTATAAACAAAGGTACGCAGAGAGTTATATTACTGTTTAACAGAAGAAATGTCTTCCAAAGAAAATAGTCCCGCTATCGGTTCCTTTCTTTGGGTTGTCATGCTAAGCATGATCATTAAACCTCAGCTCTAATGTAAGAGCAAAATATCGAGGATTTATTTTGGGAGGCCAGTTAATAGCCCCCGGTAGTGTTTGGCGACAGTCGGGGTCAAGCCGTAAACACTTCGGCCAATGTTATGAACGGCCCGTCATTTAACATAGTCATCGGATCGCTGACCAGTTTACGCTTATTGTGACAGTCTTTTCGGCTTTCTCCACTGAGGTGCTTAACCATGTGAGCTGGAAGCACAATCGCAGTGGTTCTCCCTTTGCACGCCTAGCCGAACAAAACGGAACGTAGGAAGCAAGTGCAGGAGCCGGGCAACCCAACTATTGACCAAAGACACAATTTGAAACCGATGCATATATAGCAATATCTAAGAATGTTTTTGCCGAATCCCTAAAGGTGTCCGGCGTTGCACTGCGAGACTAATGCTGGAAAAGCACAAATAGTTTAAAAGTGCCAAAAAGCTTGGAAAACCAAGAAACGTCAGTAAAAACATGACGTTCGAACAAGATCAAGTGTTCGGTGTCAATCCGAAATTTGGTCTTAGAAAAAAGAAGTGCTTCTGTCGTGCTTTAACATGATACATCCTATCTCAAGACTTCGAGCGAGTCAGCCTACGGCTTCAACCTCCTATCCCGAGGGCGGAGTACTTCTCATTAGGCCAGTTTAGCAAACTAAACTCTAGCGGCTTTGAGAGAGAAATTAGGCTCCCCGGCTAGTGACCGCACACTCGTGTCGAAAAAAGGAGTGATAAATAATAATAATAAAACTTTGCAATGACTAAGAAGAAGAACACTTATTATAAAACGGCTCAAATAAACTTAAGAGCCCCCAAGTGACTTGAGTAAAAGAATGATTCCATGTACCGAAGTACTTATATCATATTTATGTTCAACCGAACTTTAAACGCGTCTTAACCGACCGTCGGCTTCTCCCTCTTCGGTCAAGGACCGAAAAGTGTTATGTACTCCATCTGTCGAGAATATCGACGGTGTTTCCAATAACCAGGCAATCAGGCCATAAGGCTGTAACAGACAAAGCGCGCTTAGGGAACTTATGCTATATTACTGCAAAGTGTAAGAAGCATCTTCGAAGAAAATAGTACCCCCACCAATACCTTTCTTCGCCGCTCATTGTTATTATGAGACTTGTGCAATAGATTTTTTGTACTCATGAGTTCCGTTGTGTGCCAACCATCATTGAAAACAATAAGAGCGCTAGCTTTCGGCTTCACCCAGTCTGAGGTCCGGCTCGGGTGACCCGATCGTGACAATCGCAGAGGTGCTCCCTTTACTCCCTAGCCGAACAATCGGGAACGTAGGGGTAAACACAAGAGCGAGGCAACCCAGCTTGCAAATCGCTTAAGTCAATATGGTGCATATTGTGGCGTAATACACGAACAAGGAACGAAGCCGTACAAGTATAATCATATGCAAGAGGAAAAGCTTCATAAAGGAAGCCCCCAAGTAAACGGGGTATTTGAATTTATGCGTCACAAACAAAGTTTGGACAAGGAAATTTTTTACAAGCAACTTTTTTCCAAAAAAGTATAATTCTTGGTCGAACCGAACACAAGTTAGAAATTAAAGCTTTGAGAATGAAGGCGACTTAGCTGGTTAATGTGTTCGGTCTTGATGACGCGGTCCGAGCTTGATGCGGGGCAAGGTTCCATCCCCCCAGCCGGTCTCGAGGTGGCGGAGCGGAGAGCTCGACACGCCGAAGTGGTGACATAGCACGGTCAATGCAGACCGGCAGAGTGACGCCGAAGTCCCCGGATTATTTTCCTGTGCACAAAAAATAGTGCAAACCAGAGATAATAGTAATAATGATAATTAAAAAATGTTGCATAATAAATAATTTATGCAAAGTGAGGAATAGAAGAAATATGGCCTGGCACCGAAGTCAATGTCGATGCAGGGCGTCGGCGCGATGTAGTAAAGGCGTGGCAAAGCCTGAATTCACAGGTCGGTCCGAGCTCCGAATGCGGCATTCGCCGGACTATGTACGGAAACTGATCGAACCACCACGCGACCGTCGTTAATGCGGTCACCATTTGATAGACCTGTGTACATATCATGGACAAACTAGAGTAATAATTCCTTGGGAAAAATGAACCCAAACAAGCAAAAAATACTGGGATTAATAGCACCTGCTTTATTTGTTGTAGCAATCCGAAGGAAGATGATTCCCAAAATTGGGACTCGCTCCACACACCCATTGCCTGATGGGCGATAAAACGACGGCATGGCAATGCTGGTAAAGGTTGACTCGCCGAGGCAAAGCCCTCGGCCCAGCTAACGTGACGGAGATGGTCGGCTAGTGACGCCGAAGCGTCCGGAGTAGGTTGATGGAGAGATGGCGAAGCCCCCGGTCCAGCCGAGATGTCGAAGTAGGTCGGCGTGATGGACACCAGCTTGAAGAAGCAATAGTGCGGCCCTGTCGATGCTGGTCGTGACGTGGTCGATGTCAGCTTGATGAAGCGACCGTGCGGCGATGCCGGTATGCCCGCTCCGTGTAATCCGTGGGGCGGCGATGTTGATGATGATTTATCCTTCGCGATGCCGGACTCTTGTTCGGCTTGCCGAGATGATGATCCGAAGAAGTTGAGCTCGGCTAAAGTGACGACGTGTCTAGCGCAGGTCGGCAGCTGTGGAGTAATATTGCCGGACTGGTTTGACACCAGCATGATGTTGAAGATCATGTTCAAAACATCTTAAAGTTAGTGTAGTGTGTTCGGGAACAAAACACAATACCCCATACAAAACTTCCTTCAAAAGGGATGTCCGAAATCCCGTTCATAAAAAAGATGAACTCGGGTCGGATTCGTTTTCGCGCAGAAAATAGATCCAAAAAGTGATGCACTAATCAGAAGGTTCCCGGAGTTTGAACGGACGGATCGAGCTGAAATTTTGAGAGGTGGTAGATATAGGAATTCCGCAGCCGATCAAGGTTGGATCTTCCAAAGGACGTCCGAGCTAGAAGCTGGACACCACGTCCTAAACTCATCCAAATTCCCATCCAGATTTGACAGGGCTCCGGTATATCGTGGATTGCCAGAGATTCCTCCATCGGAACTCGACGAAATTTTTCAGGGTTGTTATAGACCCAATTATGCACAATTCCACCAAAGCGATCGTCAAAGCGATACGCGAGGAGGTGGTGGCGACAGATACGAGTTTGCTATCCAAAAAAACAGCACGGTCGCTTGAGGGCAATGTTGACGTTGAGCCCCCGAGCTCCATAGATAATTCCTCCGTGATCTTGATAGAGATCGGAGTTGATGTTTGATGAAGGCCCTCGTCCGAACATGGTGATCTGAACACGGAGCGCAATTCTTGGTCGAACCAAGGTGACCAGTCGAACTGGTGACGAAGACGGCGAAGTCGCAGTTGATCTTCAGGCGAGCCATCGATCCTTTTGTCGATCACACAGCAGAACTCTCAATGAAAGCACCAATGTCAGTGTAAAAAACGGCGGATCTCGGGTAGGGGGTCCCGAACTATACGTCTAAGGTGGATGGTAACAGGAGGCAGGGGACACGATGTTTTACCCAGGTTCGGACCCTCTTGATGGAGGTAAAACCCTACGTCCTGCTTGATTAATATTGATGATATGGGTAGTACAAGAGTAGATCTACCACGAAATCAGAGAGGCTAAATCCTAGAAGCTAGCCTATGGTATGATTGTTGATGTGTATGTTGTATATTCTATCGACTAGCCTGGCCCTGGTTTATATAATGCACCAGAGGCCTAGGTTAACAAGAGTCCTAGCGAATACGCCGGTGGGGAGAAGTCCTTGTCTTGATCGCCAAGTCTTTGTGGAATCTTCCTTGTATGCGGCAGCTGTCCAAACTGGCCCATGAGTATACGGCCATGGGGGCCTCGGCCCAATCTAATACATCGGGAAACGACATGGTGAGTACCCCCTAGTCCAGGACACCGTCAATGATGATTATTGTGATGACTTGTATGCTATAAAGAATAATGATATCCATGAAACTTGTCATCATGATTTTAGTTTTCAATTGGATTATGCCTCACATGGTAATTATTTCGTTGAGTTTGCTCCCACTATTATTCATGAGAAGAATTTTGTTTATGTGGAGAGTAATAAAATTTCTATGCTTGTAGATCATGAAAAGAATGCTTTAGGTGCTGGTTATATTGTTGAATTCATTCATGATGCTACTGAAAATTATTATGAGGGAGGAACATATGCTTGTAGGAATTGCAATAATATCAAGTTTCCTCTCTATGTGCTTAAAATCTTGAAGGTATGCTTGTTTTGCTTTCCTATGCAAGTTGATTATTGCTCTCATAAATTGTTTGCTTACAAAATCCCTATGCATAGAAAGAGGGTTAGACTTAAATGTGCTAGTCATATTCTTCATGATGCTCTCTTTATGTTTCAATTCTTATCCTTTATGTGAGCATCATTGAAACCATCATGCCTAGCTAGGGGCGTTAAACGACAGCACTTGTTGGGAGGCAACCCAATTTTATTTTTGTTCCTTGCTTTTTGTTCCTGTTTAGTAATAAATATGTTATCTAGCCTGTGTTATGATTGTGTTTTTCATGTTTTAATTAGTGTTTGTGCCAAGTAGAACCGTTGGGAAGACTTGGGGAAAGTCTTGTTGATCTTGCTGTAAAAAACAGAAACTTTAGCGCTCACGAGAATTGCTGCCATTTTTATTTGGAGAGTGCTATTTAGTTAATTATTTTTGCAGAAGATTAATAGATAAATTCCTCACGTCCAGCAATTTATTTGTGAATTTTATGAGTTCCAGAAGTATACATTTAATCCAGATTACTACAGACTGTTCTGTTTTTGACAGATTCTGTTTTTGATGTGTTGTTCGCTTATTTTGATGAATCTATGAGTAGTATCGGAGGGTATGAACCATAGATAAGTTGGAATACAGTATATATTACACAAATATGAATTTAGAATGAGTTCACAACAGTACCTAAGTGGTGATTTATTTTCTTATACTAACGGAGCTTACGAGTTTTCTGTTAAGTTTTGTGTTGTGAAGTTTTCAAGTTTTGGGTAAAGATTCGATGGACTATGGAACAAGGAGTGGCAAGAGCCTAAGCTTGGGGATGCCCAAGGCACCCCAAGGTAATATTCAAGGAGAACCAAGAGCCTAAGCTTGGGGATGCCCCGGAAGGCATCCCCTCTTTCGTCTTCGTTCATCGGAAACTTTACTTGGAGCTATATTTTTATTCGCCACATGATATGTGTTTTGCTTGGAGCATCATTTTATTTTCTTTTGCTTTGCTTGCTGCTTGAATAAAATACCAAGATCTGAAATTATTAAATGTTAGAGAGTCTTCACATAGTTGCATAATTATTCAACTACTCATTGATCTTCACTTATATCTTTCGGAGTAGTTTGTTGTTGCTCTAGTGCTTCACTTATATCTTTTTAGAGCACGCTGGTGGTTTTATTTTATAGAAATTAATGAACTCCCATGCTTCACTTATATCATTTTGAGAGTCTTTAGAACAGCATGGTAGTTTGCTTTGGTTATGAATTTAGTCCTAATATGATGGGCATCCAAGAGGGATATAATAAAAACTTTCATATGAAGTGCATTGAATACTATGAGAAGTTTGATACTTGATGATTGTTTTGAGATATGAAGATGGTGATATTAGAGTCATGCTAGTGAGTAGTTGTGAATTTGAGAGATACTTGTGTTAAAGTTTGTGATTCCCGTAGCATGCACATATGGTGAACCGTTATGTGATGAAGTCAGAGCATGATTTATTTATTTATTGTCTTCCTTATGAGTGGTGGTCGGGGGCGAGCGATGGTCTTTTCCTACCAATCTATCCCCCTAGGGGCATGCGCGTAGTACTTTGTTTCGATAACTAATAGATTTTTTCAATAAGTATGTGAGTTCTTTATGACTAATGTTGAGTCCATGGATTATACACACTCTCACCCTTCCACCATTGCTAGCCTCTCTAGTACCGCGCAACTTTCGCTGGTACCATAAACCCACCATATACCTTCCTCAAAACAGCCACCATACCTACCTATTATGGCATTTCCATAGCCATTACGAGATATATTGCCATGCAACTTTCCACTGTTCCGTTACTATGACACGCTCCATCATTGTCATATTGCTTTGCATGATCATGTAGTAGACATTGTATTTGTGGCAAAGCCACCGTTCATAATTCTTTCATACATGTCACTCATGAGTCATTGCACATCCCGGTACACCGCTGGAGGCATTCATATAGAGTCATATCTTGTTCTAAGTATCGAGTTGTAATTCTTGAGTTGTAAGTAAATAAAAGTGTGATGATCATCATTATTAGAGCATTGTCCCAGTGAGGAAAGGATGGTGGAGACTATGATTCCCCCACAAGTCGGGATGATACTCTGGACGAAAAATATAAAAAAAGAAAAAAAAAGGGGCCATAAAAAAGGCCCAAATAAAAAAATGAGTGAAAAAGAGATAAGGGGCAATGCTACTATCCTTTTACCACACTTGTGCTTCAAAGTAGCACCATGATCTTCATGATAGAGAGTCTCCTATGTTGTCACTTTCATATACTAGTGGGAATCTTTCATTATAGAACTTGGCTTGTATATTCCAATGATGGGCTTCCTCAAAATGCCCTAGGTCTTCGTGAGCAAGCGAGTTGGATGCACACCCACTTAGTTTCTTTTGTTGAGCTTTCATACACTTATAGCTCTAGTGCATCCGTTGCATGGCAATCCCTACTCACTCACATTGATATCTATTGATGTGCATGTCCATAGCCCGCTGATATGCCTAGTTGATGTGAGACTATCTTCTCCTTTCTGTCTTCTCCACAACCACCATTCTATTCCACTTATAGTGCTACGTCCATGGCTCTCGGTCATGTATTGCGTGAAGATTGAAAAAGTTTGAGAACATCAAAAGTATGAAACAATTGCTTGGCTTGTCATCGGGGTTCTGCATGATTTAAATATGTTGTGTGGTGAAGATGGAGCATAGCCGGACTATATGATTTTGTAGGGATAGCTTTCTTTGGCCATGTTATTTTGAGAAGACATGATTGCTTAGTTAGTATGCTTAAAGTATTATTATTTTTATGTCAATATTAAACTTTTGTCTTGAATATTCTTGCCACAATAATGAGAACTACATGGATAAATATGTTAGGTAGCATTCCACATAAAAAATTCTGTTTTTGTCATTTACCTACTCGAGGACGAGCAGGAATTAAGCTTGGGGATGCTGATACGTCTCCAACGCATCTATAATTTTTGATTGTTCCATGCTATTATATTATCAACTTTGGATGTTTATGGGCTTTATTATGCACTTTTATATTATTTTGGGACTAACCTATTAACCCAGAGCCCAGTGCCAGTTTGTGTTTTTTCCTTGTTTTAGAGTATCGCAGAAAAGGAAAATCAAACGGAGTCCAATTGACCCGAAACTTCACGGAACTTATTTTTTGGAAGGAAAGCAACCTGATGGACTTGGAGTGCACTTCAGGAAAGAAACGAGGGAGCCACGAGGTAGGGGGGGTGCGCCCACCCCCCCTAGGGCATGCCCTCCACCCTCGTGGCTCCCCTGACGTATCTCTTTCACCCATATGTACCAACGTACCCTAAAAACATCCGAGAGCACAATAGATCGGGAGTTCCGCTGCCAGAAGCCTCCGTAGGCACCGAAAGCCAATCTAGACCCGTTCCGGCACCCTGACGGAGGGGGAAATCCCTCTCCGGTGGCCATCTTCATCATCCTGGTGCTCTCCATGACGAGGAGGGAGTAGTTCTCCCTTGGGGCTGAGGGTATGTACCGGTAGCTATGTGTTTGATCTCTCTCTCTCTCTCTCTCTCGTGTTCTTTAGGTGATACGATCTTGATGTATCGCGACCTTTGCTATTATATTTGGATCGTATGATGTTTTCTCCCCCCTCTACTCTCTTGTAATGGATTGAGTTTCCCCTTTGGAGTTATCTTATCGGATTGAGTCTTTAAAGATTTGAGAACACTTGATGTATGTCTTGCCGTGCGTATCTGTGGTGACAATGGGATATCACATGATTCACTTGATGTATGTTTTTGTGAACAACTTGCGGGTTCCGCCCATGAACCTATGCATAGGGGTTGGCACACGTTTTTGTCCCGATTCTCCGGTAGGAACTTTGGGGCACTCTTTGAGGTTCTATGTGTTGGTTGAATTGATGAATCTGAGATTCTTGGATGCATATCGTATAATCATACCCACGGATACTTGAGGTGACATTGGAGTATCTAGGTGACATTAGGGTTTCGGTTGATTTGTGTCTTAAGGTGTTATTCTAGTATGAACTCTAGGGTTGTTTGTGACACTTATAGGAATAGCCCAACGGATTGATTGGAAAGAATAACTTTGAGGTGGTTTCGTACCCTACCATAATTTCTGCGTTTGTTCTCCGCTATTAGTGACTTTGGAGTGACTCTTTGTTGCATGTTGAGGGATATTTATGTGATCCAATTATGTTATTATTGTTGAGGGAACTTGCACTAGCGAAATTATGAACCCTAGGCCTTGTTTCAACGCATTGCAATACCGTTTACGCTCACTTTTATCATTAGTTACCTTGTTGTTTTATATTTTCAGATTACAAAAACTATTATCTACTATCCATATTGCACTTGTATCACCATCTCTTCGCCGAACTAGTGCACCTATACAATTTACCATTGTATTGGGTTTGTTGGGGGACACAAGAGACTCTTTGTTATTTGGTTGCAGGGTTGCTTGAGAGAGACCATCTTCATCCTACGCCTAATAAACCTTAGGTCATCCACTTGAGGGAAATTTGCTACTGTCCTACAAACCTCTGCACTTGGAGGCCCAACAACGTCTACAAGAAGAAGGTTGTGTAGTAGAAATCAAGCTCTTTTCTGGCGCCGTTGCCGGGGAGGTTAGCGCTTGAAGGTATATCTTTATATCTTGCAATCGAGTCTTTTAGTTTCTTGTTTTATCACTAGTTTAGTTTATAAAAGAAAATTACAAAAAATGGAATTGAGTTTGTCTCATACACTTCATCTTTTTAATATCTTTCGTGAGTATGATGGAAAGGAAAATTGTGCCAAAGTGTTAGAAGAAGAATGCATTAAAATGTTTGGCACTAGATATTTGAATGATGAGAATGATTGCAATGTTGTTAGTATGAATTCCTTGAATATCCATGATGCTAATGATATGCAAAGCCACAAGCTTGGGGAAGCTATGCTTGATGAAGATGATATTTTTTGTCCCCCAAGTTTTGATGAGCAAATTTATTATGATGAAAGCATGCCTCCTATTTATGATGATTATATTGATGAAAGTGGAATTGGAGAGGTCACGACTTTATTTTGTGATGAATCCACTATTCCGGAAGAGGTTCCAATTGATTATGAGAACAAAATTGCTATCGATGATGATTATTGTGATGACTTGTATGCTATAAAGAATAATGATATCCATGAAACTTGTCATCATGATTTTAGTTTTCAATTAGATTATGCCTCACATGATAATTATTTTGTTGAGTTTGCTCCCACTATTATTCATGAGAAGAATTTTGTTTATGTGGAGAGTAATAAAATTTCTATGCTTGTAGATCATGAAAAGAATGCTTTAGGTGCTGGTTATATTGTTGAATTCATTCATGATGCTACTGAAAATTATTATGAGGGAGGAACATATGCTTGTAGGAATTGCAATAATATCAAGTTTCCTCTCTATGTGCTTAAAATCTTGAAGTTATGCTTGTTTTGCTTTCCTATGCAAGTTGATTATTGCTCCCATAAATTGTTTGCTTACAAAATCCCTATGCATAGAAAGAGGGTTAGACTTAAATGTGCTAGTCATATTCTTCATGATGCTCTCTTTATGTTTCAATTCTTATCCTTTATGTGAGCATCATTGAAATCATCATGCCTAGCTAGGGGCGTTAAACGACAGCACTTGTTGGGAGGCAACCCAATTTTATTTTTGTTCCTTGTTTTTTGTTCCTGTTTAGTAATAAATAATTTATATAGCCTCTGTTATGATTGTGTTTTTCATGTTTTAATTAGTGTTTGTGCCAAATAGAACCGTTGGGAAGACTTGGGGAAAGTCTTGTTGATCTTTCTGTAAAAAACAGAAACTTTAGCGCTCACGAGAATTGCTGCCATTTTTATTTGGAGAGCTATTTAGTTAATTATTTTTGCAGATGATTAATATATAAATTCCTCACGTCCAGCAATTTATTTGAGAATTTTATGAGTTCCAGAATTATACGTTTGATCCAGATTACTACAGACTGTTCTGTTTTTGACAGATTCTGTTTTCGATGTGTTGTTCGCTTATTTTGATGAATCTATGAGTAGTATCGGAGGGTATGAACCATAGATAAGTTGGAATACAGTAGATATTACACCAATATGAATTTAGATGAGTTCACAACAGTACCTAAGTGGTGATTTCTTTTCTTATACTAACTGAGCTTACGAGTTTTCTGTTAGGTTTTGTGTTGTGAAGTTTTCAAGTTTTGGGTAAAGATTCGATGGACTATGGAACAAGGAGTGGCAAGAGTCTAAGCTTGGGGATGCCCAAGGCACCCCAAGGTAATATTCAAGGACAACCAAGATCCTAAGCTTGGGGATGCCCTGGAAGGCATCCCCTCTTTCGTCTTCGTTCATCGGTAACTTTACTTGGAGCTATATTTTTATTCGCCACATGATATGTGTTTTTCTTGGAGCGTCATTTTATTTTATTTTCCTTTGCTTGCTGCTTGAATAAAATAACAAGATCTGAAATTATTAAATTTTAGAGAGTCTTCACATAGTTGCATAATTATTCGACTACTCATTGATCTTCACTTATATCTTTCGGAGTAGTTTGTTGTTGCTCTAGTGCTTCACTTATATCTTTTTAGAGCACGCTGGTGGTTTTATTTTATAGAAATTAATGAAATCTCATGCTTCACTTATATCATTTTGAGAGTCTTTAGAACAACATGGTAGTTTGCTTTGGTTATGAATTTAGTCCTAATATGATGGGCATTCAAGAGGGATATAATAAAAACTTTCATATGAAGTGCATTGAATACTATGAGAAGTTTGATACTTGATGATTGTTTTGAGATATGAAGATGGTGATATTAGAGTCATGCTAGTGAGTAGTTGTGAATTTGAGAGATACTTGTGTTAAATTTTGTGATTCCCGTAGCATGCACGTATGGTGAACCGTTATGTGATGAAGTCGGAGCATGATTTATTTATTTATTGTCTTCCTTATGAGTGGCGGTCGGGGACGAGTGATGGTCTTTTCCTACCAATCTTGTGGGGGATATACCCCGCGGTATGACCCGACCGGAAGTATGACCCGGCCGGACTTGGCGATTCACTGGTGACCCGCCCTGACTTGGCGACTCACTAAGTGACCCGCCCGGATCTCTCCACTCACTGATGACCCGGCCGAGCCAGGTGACTCATTGGTGACCCGGTCGGCGGAGCAGAGGAGCAACAAGACCCGGTGTCCCAAGCAGACGGTTCATGGAAGGTCGGCTCGTATTATGGTGGGCCGGATTAAGAGGAAAGCATGAGGAATATTCCCTTACAAAGGAAGCAAGACTAGGACTCCACTTGTAATAGAGTAATCCTAATTCAACTAGGACTAGTCATGTAAACTGCCCTTTCAACATATATAAGGAGGGGCAGGGCTCCCCAGGGGAGACAAGATTCACAAAGTCCACAAATTGGACAAGTTAGGTTTAGACAATAGCTCTCGAGATAGAGCACACTTGTAACCATGATCATCATCATCAATATCAATGAAGCAGGATGTAGGCTTTTACCTCCACCGTGAGGGGCCGAACCTGGGTAAAAACATCGCGTCTCTCGTCCCGCTCAACCCCTCTCAAGCTACCACATAGATGCGTTGGCCTCGCGACTAAGTCCTGACACTAAGGACATCTGCTGTGACAATTCCACGACAGTTGGCGCCCACCCTGGGGCCTGCGCACGATGGTGTTGAGTTTTTGGAGGGATCTGTTCTTAGGGTTTTGAGAAATTTGCGATGAGCCGGATAAAGAAGGACCGGCGCGGAAGAATTGTGCAAGACCCGGCGTGGGACAGTCATTTGGCAAAGCCGACGTGTTCATTGTTTATGATCAGAGTTGTGATTAATTCTACAGGGCCAAGACAAGAGCTAGAGGCTGCAAACGGCCGCCGGAGGCACCCTGATGATTCACCCGACAGATTGTTTCCATGGACAGCCGCAAGTTGCCAATCTGAGATGGTCTGCTATATGGTCGCAAGTAGTACTACTATTTATCAGGAAGTCACACTGCCATTCGGATCCGCACGCGCACAGCCAAAGGCAAAAGTCAAAACTCAACTCGACTCGGACGGTTCTGTTCAAAGCCGGCCACAACCTAGAGAAGGACCCTGGTGTGCACACGGACTCAGACGATTCTGCGGCGCCAAACTCACCCTGAACCGCCGTACGTTGTGTCAGGATAAAGCAAGACCATGAAGAAATTTTTTTGGACAGAGCGATTTGTCAATCAGTCAGGTCGTTCTGCACTAGTACTACCAAATACTACTTGAAGTAATACACGCACGAGTACCGGAGTCTGATTCGAGGCCTAGTCGGATTTACGATGCCCACCGAAGACTATATGAGGAGACTTATACATCCACTCCTAGTGAGATTAAGGGAAAAAAGAAAGGGATCACGTGACGAAGGGTCCAATCCATACTGACAGATAACAGTACTAGTAGTCAAAAGATCAATCAAGGAATAAATAGCCACACGGATCCCAAGGCTACTAGTAGAGTTTCTTCAAAGTTGCTCGGATATATCAGATTTTCAGTATCCAGGACATGTTAGACACAATTCTGCGTTCACCACTTCCTACGATGAGTCAAAGCTCTGAGCAGCTGCTTCCAAATCGGTCAGGCCTCAGTTAATCTGCCGTGGCCCGCCTCCATTGAGGACCGCCGCGCCGAGTCCTCTGACTGTTGTTGTCTGTGCACGCTGAGTCGTCCGCTTGCTTCACGCTCGCGGCCCTGCCGTCTCCCGCATCGCCGCGCCCGTGTCCTCACCTCGAGGCACCCTTGCTACAACGCTGAGCCGCCCACTTCCCCAGCTACTATGGGTTCGGACCGCCGCTGTTATATCTGCCACTTTGTTGGTCCTGTGTACATACTAAAGGCTGCATCAGAATACATCCAACATTATCTAGTACTGATATCTGCGTTTATCTGGAAAATAAATCAATGGATGTGGAGCACGCACCAGCATAATTCTACACTGGAGTCTGTCCGTGTCATGTTGCTCGACGGATACGCGTGCAAGTCATGGCCCCCACTATTTGGTTTACATCTGTCCGCGCCTGCGGCCGAGTCGCCCGTTCGCACCGGCTTACAACGCCGCGGCCGACTCTCTCGTCCGCACTGGTTTACAATGTCGCGGGTGACTCACCTGTGAGTGATTGCAGTTTCACCTAGTAATCATCAACTTCATGGCGGGTTACTTCCGGCCTTAACACATCAGGTGATATCCATCTAAAATATATTTTATTAGCACATATTATTTTTTGTCAAAGAGCAGTTTATCTTTGCCTTGGCCTGCTGGTACACCAAGTCTGAAGCATATTGTTTTTTGTCAAAGAACAATTACTTTGATATGTATATTTTTGTATACAGGATAATTATTCACTACAAATGTGGTTTATACCACGGGTATGGAGCACGGGCTGATAATGTTCCGCCCGGCGATAGTCCGTGACATATTACCCATTGAATGGATGTGCATAAGTCGCCGCCCTTGCGGCCCGGTCTACATCGACTTGCCGGGATCGCGTTTGATCGCTGTTCAATGGACGTGCACAAAGCCGCAGCCTCTGCGGACCCGGTCTACATTAACTCGCTCGTCCGTGCCGGTTTACAACACCGGTGCCGATTTTCCCTGTCCGCACCGGCTTGCAATGCCGTGACATGCGGCCGACTCATCTGTCCAAGCTGCCTCTGATGTTGCGGTCGTCTTTGTCGTCCGTCTCTCGCGGCCTAGTCTACATCAACATATCGGGCCGCACCTGTCTGCATGAGCTGTTTATTGAGTATGAGCAAGTCACAGCTTGGGTAGCCCAGTTTTCTTTCAAAAAAATGGAGGCAAATTATCATCAACCGCCATCTGCACTAGATGGCTCAATGAGCAGGCGCACAAGTCGCTGCCACTACAGTTTGGTTAACTTCAAATAGCCAGTTGGAAGGAACCATTGGCCGAGTTGCTGACACGGCTCATACGGGATCATTTATAACCCGCCGCAGTCACCTCAACCTTCTGTGGATTCACATCATACTATCAACACCAATGATATACAACTTATGCCAGTTTATATCGCGGTCAAATATGGAGAATCTCAAGCCAACTCCTCGAGTCACCTTGAGACTCGGGGGCTACAATGACATGACTCGGTGAAATTGGTCGGTGTAAGTGAATTCAAGAACTCTGGGTCATTAGAGGGAAGATAACCCGGTTCCAGAGGCTACAGCCATATTGGTAAAAATTTAAAGGCCGTCAGAAAATTTCCGGCTCATAGTGATGCTTCGCTTTACAATCTGGCTCAAGGTAAACCTATTTCCCACAAAACTTTGAAGCTCTAAATATCCGGTTTGAGATTCCGGTTTAAAAAGAATTCATCTCTCGCAAGTTCGAGTTTTCAGGAAAAATTACAGGGACCAAAGAGAGTTTGTTGCACAGCAAAACTCAAACATAGGCACCCGGCGAGCACAGCTCAGAAATATATCACTTGGGGGCTTCCGGCTCATAGCCACATTTACAGGTCACTTGGGGGATTCCTGTTCAAACATAGGTTGTATTCGACCAAATAGAACATAGCTGTCGTAACCCTTTTGATCGGCGCAAAGCCAAACTCACTAGGGGGCTTCTTGATCGTATTTGAATCATAGCTTAACCCCTTTTGGGTCCAACTTGGATCGTATTCGAATCAGGGTCGTTAAAAACCTCTCTAGATCATTTGGGGGCTTCCTATTCAAACATAGGTCGTATTCAAACCAAAGAGAACATAGCTGTCGGTACCCTCTTGATCGGCGCAACACCAAAGCCACTGGGGGCTACATGATCGTATTCGAATCCTAGCTTAACCCCTTTGGAACGGTTTACTGATCATATTCGAATCAGAAAACCTCGATTTTTATTTGGTTTAAGTTTTTGCAAACAATCTTTTGGGTTTTGAGACCTTTTGCTCATTTCTGAAGCATATAAGTGTGGTTTCGTTTAAACCCGGCTTGGCTTTGGACGATAAGTCGCCAGCATGTGACAATCATCATATATTTGGAAGTATTGGCTTCTAAGGATTGGGTTATCACCCTTACTGCACAAGTCATGTAAACCGGCAGTACAAATTAAATATCACAATGGTTATATGTGGGATATTATGATCTGCCCTGCGGTAAACCGCCAGGGGATCTTGTGATTTACTTATGTGCAGGATAAGACTACATTTGAGTAGTTACCCGCCCTGGCTTTTGACGTTAAGTTGCCAGGGCATATGTTGCTTAAACTCTGTGCAGGATTTATAGAGCTATGACTTACATAAATGATTAAGTTCCAGCCCATCATCAAAGATTGAAATTGGTGTCTCAAAAGGGTTATGAATTCTTGATTTTCTCAAAGGCTATAAGTCGCCGGGTTATAAAAATTCCGGTTTACAATGGAGGCGTATTAAATCGCCATCGGTCAAGAGCCGCCGGGTATTTAAACTCCAGATTTACTTGTCAACACATAAGGTATTTGAATCTTTAAATAGCCAAACTTGGCTAGATTTTCATTATGATATTGAATGATTGAGGTTTTCAAACCGGGTCATTCAAATCTTTAATAGCCAACATGGCTGGATTTTTATTATGGTTATCAATAACCAATATTACGATTGAAGTTTTCAAAGTCGCTTCAGCGCAATGGATATTATTTTATCAATGTATATAATTTATTCTACAATGGAAGGAATAGTCTCGAGGCGCTGTAGGCTTACGACCCGACACTTGGGGGCTATATTATTCAAGTTGAGATTACATCAAATATGCAAGTCCCATGTCACTGCCAGCATGTACCATGGCACTTGGGGGCTAACGTAAGGTCATTTTTTGATCAACTTATTGAAGACCCGACTCATCCCATTGTAAATGAGCCGGCCCTTGGGGGCTACCAATTACTCCTGTCAACAATTCAAGGTACACAAGTTTTATTCCATTATATTGAAGGGTCCACTGCTCAGTTGGTAAAGCACAAAGCTCTTAACCTTGAGTACGTGGGTTCAAGCCCCATGATGGGGGTTACATCATATGATGTTCTTTTCAAATGAAGTATATAGAAAGTCCCAGCTCAATATTATCTTACTGAGCCGGCCCTTGGGGGCTACACGTTGTTGTTCAAGTCTATATGATCATATTTATAAAGTCCCTGCTCATTATTGCATGATGACCCGGCCCTTGGGGGCTACACTGGTTGAAGCTTTTATGAGTATAAGGCAATTACAAGTCCCAGGTTGCTGCAAGCATGACAACCCAACACTTGGGGGCTATATATATGGAGTATTCAGTCTTTACTAGTGACTAAGATGAACAACATGGATTTCTTCAAAAGTGGCAGTATTTATATTGAAGCAAGTCTTAAGTCATCACTTTGTTTCGGCTCAAGACTTGGGGGCTACATGTAATATGGATATAAGGGAGAAAAATCTTCAAATTCTTAGTTTTGAGTAAACCAGATTGACCCGGCGTCACCAATAACTATGACCCGGTGTCAGCAACAATTATGACTCAGTGCCATTAATATTTATAAGCCGGCAATTTTGATAATGATAAATCGGCAAGTTTTACATCTTCAAGCCGGCTGAAAGTCAGATGAGTATTTCAAGACTAATATTTTTTAAACTGGCGCTTTAGCTGATTCAAGTGGATTATTTCTTACAATATTCCACTACAAGAGACCAATATCAGCAAATTGACTCTGAAGCTGGCCTATTGACCCGGATTTCTGAAAAGAAGTATCTGGATTTTTTGCATTCACAAAGTTTGAACATATCAACTAAAGGAGATTTGCTATGAGTTCATGGGCATGTATCAAGAAGGAAATGACAAGGACTTAAAGATGACCAGGTGCCAGCTTACAAGAATTCTTAACCCGTATCACAACTTGTCAAATTTGTTCTTGTGTTTATTTTGCAGGATTAGTTTAACATGGATAAATCTAAATTAAACTAGGGGCTAATGTCGGGGATATACCCCGCGGTATGACCCGACCGGAAGTATGACCCAGCCGGACTTGGCGATTCACTGGTGACCCGCCCTAACTTGGCGACTCACTAAGTGACCTGCCCAGATCTCTTCACTCACTGATGACCCGACCGAGCCAGGTGACTCATTGGTGACCCGGCCGGCGGAGCAGAGGAGCAACAAGACCCGGTGTCCCAAGCAAACGGTTCATGGAAGGCCGGCTCGTATTATGGTGGGCCGGATTAAGAGGAAAGCATACGGAATATTCCCTTACAAAGGAAGCAAGACTAGGACTCCACTTGTAATAGAGTAATCCTAATCCTAATAGGACTAGTCATGTAAACCGCCCCTTCAACATATATAAGGAGAGGCTGGGCACCCCAAGGGGGACAAGATTCACAAGTTCCACAAGTTGGACAAGTTAGGTTTAGACAATAGCTCTCGAGATAGAGCACTCTTGTAACCATGATAATCATCATCTATATCAATGAAGCAGGATGTAGGCTTTTACCTCCACCGTGAGGGGCCGAACCTGGGTAAAACATCGCGTCTCTCATCCCGCTCAACCCCTCTCAAGCTGACACATAGATGCGTTGGCCTCGCGACTAAGTCTTGACACTAAGGACATCTGCTGTGACAATTCCACGACAAATATATCCCCCTAGGAGCATGCGCGTAGTACTTTGTTTCGATAACTAATAGATTTTTTCAATAAGTATGAGAGTTCTTTATGACTAATGTTGAGTCCATGGATTATACGCACTCTCACCCTTCCACCATTGCTAGCCTCTCTAGTACCGCGCAACTTTCGCCGGTACCATAAACCCACCATATACCTTCCTCAAAACAGCCACCACACCTACCTATTATGGCATTTCCATAGCCATTCCGAGATATATTGCCATGCAAATTTCCACCGTTCCGTTACTATGACACGCTCCATCATTGTCATATTGCTTTGCATGATCATGTAGTAGACATTGTATTTGTGGCAAAGCCACCGTTCATAATTCTTTCATACATGTCACTCATGAGTCATTGCACATCCCGGTACACCGTCGGAGGCATTCGTATAGAGTCATATCTTGTTCTAAGTATCGAGTTGTAATTCTTGAGTTGTAAGTAAATAAAGTGTGATGATCATCATTATTAGAGCATTGTCCCATTGAGCAAAGGATGATGGAGACTATGATTCCCCCACAAGTCGGGATGAGACTCCGGACGAAAAATAAAAAAATAAAAGAGAAAAAAAGAGGCCCTAAAAAAGGCCCACATAAAAAAATAAAAAAAGAGAGAAAAAGAGAGAAGGGTCAATGCTACTATCCTTTTACCACACTTGTGCTTCAAAGTAGCACCATGATCTTCATGATAGAGAGTCTCCTATGTTGTCACTTTCATATACTAGTGGGAATCTTTCATTATAGAACTTGGCTTGTATATTCCAATGATGGGCTTCCTCAAAATGCCCTAGGTCTTCGTGAGCAAGTGAGTTGGATGCACACCCACTTAGTTTATTTTGTTGAGCTTTCATACACTTATAGCTCTAGTGCATCTGTTGCTTGGCAATCCCTACTCACTCACATTGATATCTATTGATGTGCATCTCCATAGCCCGTTGATACGCCTAGTTGATGTGAGACTATCTTCTACTTTTTGTCTTCTCCACAACCACCATTCTATTCCACTTATAGTGCTACGTCCATGGCTCACGGTCATGTATTGCGTGAAGATTGAAAAATTTTGAGAACATCAAAAGTATGAAACAATTTCTTGGCTTGTCATCGGGGATGTGCATGATTTAAATATGTTGTGTGGTGAAGATGGAGCATAGCCAGACTATATGATTTTGTAGGGATAGCTTTCTTTGGCCATGTTATTCTGAGAAGACATGATTTCTTAGTTAGTATGCTTGAAGTATTATTATTTTTACGTCAATATTAAACTTTTGTCTTGAAACTTATGGATCTGAATATTCTTGCCACAATAAAGAGAACTACATGGATAAATATGTTAGGTAGCATTCCACATCAAAAATTCTATTTTTATCATTTACCTACTCGAGGACGAGCAGGAATTAAGCTTGGGGATGCTGATACGTCTCCAACGTATCTATAATTTTTTATTGCTCCATGCTATTATATTATCAACTTTAGATGTTTATGGGCTTTATTATGCACTTTTATATTCTTTTGGGACTAACCTATTAACCCAGAGTCTAGTGCCAGTTTGTGTTTTTTCCTTGTTTTAGAGTATTGCCAAAAAGGAAAATCAAACGGAGTCCAATTGACCTGAAACTTCACGGAACGTATTTTTGGAAGGAAAGCAACCTGATGGACTTGGAGTGCACGTCAGGAAAGAAACGAGGGAGCCACGAGGTAGGGGGCGCGCCCACCCCCCTAGGGCACGCCCTCCACCCTCGTGGGCCTCTCCTGGCTCCCCTGACGCATCTCTTTCACCCATATATACCCATGTACCCTAAAAACATCTGAGAGCACAATAGATCGGGAGTTCCGCCACCAGAAGCCTCCGTAGCCATCGAAAGCCAATCTAGACCCATTCCGCACCCTGCCGGAGGGGGCAATCCCTCTCCGGTGGGCATCTTCATCATCTCGGTGCTCTCCATGACGAGGAGGGAGTAGTTCTCCCTCGGGGCTGAGGGTATGTACCAGTAGCTATGTGTTTGATCTCTCTCTCTCTCTCTCGTGTTCTTGAGGTGATACGATCTTGATGTATCACGAGCTTTGCTATTATATTTGGATCGTATGATGTTTTATCCCCCCTCTACTCTCTTGTAATGGATTGAGTTTCCCCTTTGGGGTTATCTTATCGGATTGAGTCTTTGAAGATTTGAGAACACTTGATGTATGTCTTGCCGTGCGTATCTGTGGTGACAATGGGCTATCACGTGATTCACTTGATGTATGTTTTGGTGATCAACTTGCGGGTTCCGCCCATGAACCTATGCATAGGGGTTGGCACACGTTTTTGTCATGATTCTCCGGTAGGAACTTTGGGGCACTCTTTGAGGTTCTATGTGTTGGTTGAATAGATGAATCTGAGATTGTATGATGCATATCGTATAATCATACCCACGGATACTTGAGGTGACATTGGAGTATCTAGGTGACATTAGGGTTTTGGTTGATTTGTGTCTTAAGGTGTTATTCTAGTACGAACTCTAGGGCTGTTTGTGACACTTATAGGAATAGCCCAATGGATTGATTGGAAAGAACAACTTTGAGGTGGTTTCGTACCCTACCATAATCTCTTAGTTTGTTCTCCGCTATTAGTGACTTTGGAGTGACTCTTTATTGCATGTTGAGGGATAGTTATGTGATCCAATTATGTTATTATTGTTGAGGGAACTTGCACTAGCGAAAGTATGAACCCTAGGCCTTGTTTCAACGCATTGCAATACCGTTTACGCTCACTTTTATCATTAGTTACCTTGCTGTTTTTATATTTTCAGATTACAAAAACTATTATCTACTATCCATATTGCACTTGTATCACCATCTCTTCGCCGAACTAGTGCACCTATACAATTTACCATTGTATTGGGTGTGTTGGGGACACAAGAGACTCTTTGTTATTTGGTTGCAGGGTTGTTTGAGAGAGACCATATTCATCCTACGCCTCCTACGGATTGATAAACCTTAGGTCATCCACTTGAGGGAAATTTGCTATTGTCCTACAAACCTCTGCACTTGGAGGCCCAACAATGTCTACAAGAAGAAGGTTGTGTAGTAGACATCAGTGTCTGGCTCTGCAAAACAAGTTCCATATACCACCGTAGAGAGAATAATATTTCTACAAATCTAATCTGCTAACACGTTTTGCAACATGACATCATGCCTTGGCCCGGTCATTATTCGAACCGTTTTTCTCAACCAGCACTGCACATATAGTGAGGCGGTTTTCTTGACACATCTTGTCGAAGTAGAGATCGTGTTCCCTTATCACGGGATTCTCATCAATACGGGTATGGGTAACCCAACCATGCCATTAATTACGGCGTTCGGGGAATAAGCGATTTACCAGGTAAGTGGGGAGGCGCATCGCCTCTTCCGACCTTATAAATGGACAAAGATTCACCCTTTTTACCCACGCCTTCTTCCTCCTTGCTCATCCATTCTCGCACACTCAAGCTCCAGTGCCCAAGTTTGCGTCTTTCTCCTCAAACCACTCCAAGCATGTCCGGAGCGGGAGGCAAGTGGATGGTCTCCTCCGTCACGGAGGAGAATATCACAAAGCTACAGGAAGCCGGATATCTGGCCGCAGATATCGCGCACCGGCTGCCAGATGCGGGGCAGATCATCCCTACGCCCAAACCCCATGAGAGGGTAGTTTTCCTTACCCACTTTGTCCGCGGATTGGGATTTCCCCTTCACCCGTTTGTCCGCGGGCTCATGTTCTACTACGGGCTGGATTTTCATGATCTAGCTCCCAATTTCATCCTCAACATCTCGGCATTTATCGTCGTGTGTGAGGCCTTCCTCCGCATCATGCCCCACTTCAGCCTGTGGCTGAAGACCTTCAATGTCAAACCGAAGGTGGTGGTTGGACAGCAAGCAGAGTGCGGAGGCGCCATGGTGGGAAAAATGCCTAACGTCACCTGGCTCGAAGGCTCCTATGTGGAGACCATAAAGGGGTGGCAATCGGTATGGTTCTACATCACCGAGCCGTGCGACACCAACTGGGTGGCGGCCCCCAAATTTCGATCCGTAATCCCCACGCAGCTCACTTCCTGGAAAAGAGAAGGGCCTGCCCTGGGGTTCCCCGGTAGAGCTGACCGGACTCCAGACCTGTATCAGGAACCTGATGAGCAAGAAAATCAAGCTCTTCAACATGGTGCAGGTCATGCTCTTCCGCCGGATCCTCCCGTGTCAACGACGGGCGTTCAATCTGTGGGAGTTCGACCCGGCCAAGCATCAGACATTGCGAGAGCTCTTCGACACGACGCACAAGGACGTCTGGAAGGTGCTATTCAAGGGCGCCGAGGTACCTCCTTCCCTTACCGAGGACCGCGGACTCAGCGCAAAGCGTCGTGCCAATCCGATAAGTTTTTATATCTCACAGGATATTTATTTGCCCCAGTTTAATGATGTGCGGGATCTAATGCTTCCATGCCATTAACAGGACTGGGTAGAGACAGCGGAGCAGCTCGATTGCCCAGCCCCCCTGCCTGAAGATCCTGCAGATGCTCTCCTAACAGAGATGCTGGTTCTGGCGCCTTACGAGGTGCCGGTGAAGAAGGCCCAGAAGAAGGCCACGGGGACCCGAAAGGGTCTCCGGCGCAAGGTTATGTCGGACTCATCGTCCTTTAACACCAAAGTGCACTCCTCCCACGAAAATGAGGAGGAGGAAGTGAAAAGTTCTCCCCCCCCAGCCGGAGGAGATAAGAAAAGGAAATCCGCCCCAACTGGGGAGACCGAAGGACCCGAGAAGGGAAGGACCCTCCTTCCGGACTGCTCCACGACGGCCGCCCATAGCGACGATGAGTGGTTACCCAGGGACAGGCCCCTGGTGAAGTCGTAAGTATCAGGATACCATAGTAATTCACGGTATGTTTCATTGCACTGCTTCTCCTTACGCCGGATATATTTATGCAGTCCATCCCGAGCCCATCTCGACGTATCTTCGTCGGACGGTTCTTTGGACTCGTCGGATATGAATAGCGATTCACTTCCGACCGCCTCCACCCCTTGCCCTACGGACAACGTCGAGGTGTTGTCTCAAAAGGCACCGAGCCGAGGGGAGGTAGTCCTGAGGGCGCCTCGAGGCGACCTTCCGGACCCTGGGTGCAGAGGGAGCAAGATCCCCACAGGCTCCAAGTTCAGCCCCCCAGCCGAACACTATGCCGGAACCTTCGGTGGTTCCGGACTCCGGCAAGCGATCCTCCGTTAAGGGGGAAAGCCGCCCGTGCCGGTGGCCTCTATCCATCCAGAGGCATCGGACAACTTGCTGGAAGCGCTTCGTGGCGCTTCCATCGACGAAGAGCACCGCACTATCATGAGTGCGGTGATCGAGAAAGTTCAGTCCGCCAAAAACGGACTAACCAAAGCTTGTGCCAGCCTCCTAGCAGGCTTTGAGGTAAGCAATCAAAATATAAGAAAATATTACCGCATAGACAGTAGCCCCTGATGCTCTGTTTGACGTTCGCGAAGAAAGGCCAAATAGAGGATCAAATAATGACATAGGAGTCTAATCAGAATATGTCCATGTGCATGTGCAGGCTTCACTGCTGGCCGCTGCCGCACGTACTGCGGAGGTCTCTGCACTCAAGCAGGACCCGGAGCGGTCCAAGGACGAGCTCGGCCTTACCAAGAGGCAGCTCGAGGAGAGAAAAGGTAAGCAATACCTTGTCTATACATTAAAAAGAAGTTCGGGTGTAAAGTAATAGGATCATCATAAATTTGCCAGGGGCCACGACCGAGGTGGCGACCCTAAAGAAGGCGATGTCTGAGGCCGAAGACAAAGCGGCCAAGGAGCGCATTGAGCGGGAAAAGCAAGAAGCCTGGGTAGGCGAGGTGCAGCAAGAGCTCGAGGCTCTCACCAAAAAACACGAGTCCTTGGAGCTTGACTCTAAGACGCGAGAGTCTGAGCTTGCGAAGGCGCTCGAAAGTTCCCGGAGCGCCAAGGATGAAGCCCACAAGGCCCTCTAGGAGATTGACGCGGTGAAGAAGATAGCAGCGGGTAAGGCATTCATTATGCAAAGCAAGCATGTGAAGGAAACTTTCCTTTTACTTACCCGAGTTCGGAGCTCTCCAGGAGCGTTCGCAGATCTTCCCCGCAGTGTACTGGATGCCGCGGAGTTTTACCGAGTTGAGGAGGGGAGCTCGACGGAAAACTTGTTATGGTCTCAATATACTGGGACCAAACACCCAATGCCCTTGAGCGACTAGCTGAAGCAACTGGTCGAGCTTCACAAGGCGGCCGAACAGGACATGAAGGGTCTTATAGTCCGGATGTGGCCTGGCGATCCCCTGTCTGGCAGCTACTTCGGTCTGGTGAGGCGGCTTGTGGATGCTTGCCCACGGCTTGAAGTCATAAAGCGGTCCGTCTGCATCGAGGGTGCGCGCAGGGCTTTTGCCCGGGCGAAGGTGCACTGGGCGAAGCTGGACGCCGTAAAGCTAGTGAAGGAGGGGCCGCCGGAGGGCAAGGGAGCATCGCTGCCCCGAAATGTATTATGACAGTGTCCTGAAGGGTTCCCGCCTTGTGGCGGAGGAATGTGCTAGAGATGTAATTTTTGAATAAACATGCATGCTCATCTGATCCTGTAATGTGAAAGGAGTTTATTTGCGCTATGCAACGCTTTTGAATTTAAAATATTACCTTCTGTGCGGCCTTTTATAAAATCTAAGAGTTGGCCAGTCGACGGCTTCTGCCCCCATGTAACTAGTGCTGTGGTGTTCGGGATAAACCTGAGCACTCTTTATCCCAATTTTGGGCCCTTCGAGGGAGGTGTTCAGCACAACGAACCAGGCAAGCGGACTATAAGGCTTTATCAGTCTCACTTAGCCATAGAAGTCTACAATTTTAAATTTTGGCGAAGCCCCTAGTATTCGGAAGGCCGAATTTGGGGCGCTATACACACCTAAGTCGAGCAAGGCCGACTCCTCGCCTGAAGCAGAAAAAGTCTTTAAGGACTTGAGACCTCTCGAACAGCGACCAGCTCTCGCCTTATCATGACAGTTAGTTTTCAGCTTTCTCTACTGAGGTGCTCGTCCGGAAGAACCGGGACACAATTGCAGTAGTTCTCCCAGCGCTACCTTAGCCGATATAGCGGAACGTAAGGTACCAAAACATGGGAGCCGGGCAAACCCAACTATTAACCCAAGACATGATTCGGAGCTGATGCATATAATGCTATAAGTTCGGGGTGCCGCACTGTCGAAAGTGTTCGGACTTCTCACGCCGTATTATGGGGTAAACGAAAGCCCCTGGCATACTAACCGTACCAGAATGTACGGGTGCAAGTTGTTTGTAAATGAACATATAAGGAAAAAAGAAGGATGGATAATGCAATAATAGACTAATGATATGCATTGTTATTTAAATAATACGTCGAAGCGTACTGATACAAGTAGTGCAATAAGCAAAAAATAGGACTATTTGATATGTCCTATCCGAGGGCAAGCTGCGTATGGGTAGTAAAAAGCGGGAATATTGATTGCTATTAGAGACCAGCTGGGGGTTCCCTTGTTGATCTTAGCTTCTTGCCTTGGTTGTTCCTTCCCGTAATGTGTCCGGCAATCATACTGCCGGAAAGGGTTTCCATAGAGTAAGGTCCTGAAAGAGAAAAAATGATAAAGGTATACAGCCCCTAGGGCGGTTAAGCCGCATTGCAGGGCGTGCCCTGGTCGTGCCCCCGCTTATGCTCATGGTATTTTCAGTGCGTAATTATGTACACGCGGCACGGATTTCGTCGCTTGACTGGGACTGGGACGGGGGCCAAATTGCTAGGCGAGCTCTGAACGTGCCACGTGATCCTGTTGCAGTTTACTCTGGACTCGCTTGATGGTGTCCGAGGGCTGTATCGCCGAATTGGTGGTTTGCCTTAAAAGGTTGCTTTGTGCTTCTGCTGCGAGGGCCGCAGTGTGCTCTTCCGTGCGAAGCGAGCGTTTTGTGTTTCCATTAACTGTTATGACCCCCTAGGTCCTGGCATCTTGAGCTTGAGGTATGCGTAATGCGGTACCGCATTGAATTTTGCAAATGCGGTTCGCCCGAGCAGTGCGTGATAGCCACTGTAGAATGGGACGATATCGAAGATTAATTCCTCGCTTCGGAAGTTGTCCGGAGCTCCGAAGACCACTTCCAGTGTGATTGAGCCCGTGCAATGGGCCTCTACACCTGGGATGACGCCCTTAAAGGTGGTTTCGGTGGGTTTAATCCTTGAGGGATCTATACCAATTTTGCGCACTGTATCCTGATAGAGTAGGTTCAGGCTGCTGCCACCGTCCATGAGGACTCGAGTGAGGTGAAATCCGTCGATGATGGGGTCTAGGACCAATGCGTCGGATCCGCCATGACGGATACTAGTGGGGTGGTCCCTGCAATTGAAGGTGATCGGACAGGAGGACCACGGGTTGAACTTTGGGGCAACGGGCTCCATCGCATAGACGTCCCTTAGTGCACGCTTCCGTTCCCTCTTAGGAATGTGGGTTGCGTATATCATGTTCACCGTCTTCACTTGTGGGGGGAACCTCTTCTGTCCTCCCGTGTTCGGCGGCCGGGGATCCTCCTCGTCATCACTATGCAGCCCCTTGTCCTTGTTTTCAGCATTTAACTTGCCGGCCTGCTTGAACACCCAGCATTCTCTGTTGGTGTGATTGGCTGGCTTATCAGGGGTGCCGTGTATTTGACACGAGCGATCGAGTATGCGATCCAAACTCGACGGGGCCAGAGTACTTCTTTTGAATGGATTTTTCCGCTGACCAGATTTACAGCCTCTGAATCTGGCATTGACTGCCGTATCATCGGCGTTATCGCCATTGTTGTGGCGCTTTTGTCTGTTACGGCATGGTCTGCCATTGGCATCTTTGGTATCCGAAGTGCCCGGATTCCTTGATGTGTTGTTGCCGTGAGCCAGCCAACTATCCTCGCCCGCGCAAAAGCGGGTCATGAGTGTCGTGAGGGCTGCCATAGACTTCGGCTTCTCTTGGCCGAGGTGTTGGGCGAGCCACTCGTCACGGATGTTATGCTTGAATGTTGCTAAGGCCTCTACATTCGGACAGTCGACAATTTGGTTTTTCTTTGTTAGGAACTGTGTCCAAAATTTCCTGGCCGATTCCCCTGGCTGCTGAGTTATATGGCTCAAGTCATCAGCATCCGGTGGTCGCACATAAGTGCCCTGGAAGTTGTCAAGGAATGCGTCCTCCAAATCCTCCCAACTGCCGACGGAGTCTACTGGCAAGCTATTCAGCCAATGCCGAGCTGGTCCTTTGACTTTTAGTGGGAGGTACTTGATGGCATGCAGATCATCACCGCGAGCCATGTGGATGTGGAGGA
This sequence comes from Triticum urartu, assembly GCF_003073215.2. Taxonomy (NCBI): domain Eukaryota; kingdom Viridiplantae; phylum Streptophyta; class Magnoliopsida; order Poales; family Poaceae; genus Triticum; species Triticum urartu. Next base: position 446,232,212 of record NC_053026.1, read on the forward strand.
GGAAATCCTCAATCCATATAGCGGGATCTGTTGTACCATCATACGATTCGATACTTGCGGGTTTAAAACCCTCCGGGAATTCGTGATCCATAACTTCATTAGTGAAGCATAGGGGGTGTGCGGCGCCTCTGTGCCGGGCTATATCACGACACGGTTCATATGAGTTTTGTCTGCTGTATTCGGCCCGGCCGGATTTACTTCTAGTGTATCCTGTGCGGCGGTCATTGTCCCGCGTTGGCGTGCACCCCTGTGACCCATATATTGACCTTGCATGTTTTGCCCTGCTGTCCAATATGTCTTGCAGGTCCCGTGTGTTGCCCCGGGCCTTGGTGTTTTTGTTTGAGTGGCGGCAGGGTGCAGGCTGAACTTCAGGCTGGAACGCCTCTCTGGCTCGGCCACGAGGTGGCCGGTCAGCCGCGTCGTACACTGGTGATGTAGGTTTCAATGCTTCCTCCTCGAGGTGGGGTATCAACCTGCGCTTTGGGTAACTCTTGGATGGGCGCTCGAGTTCGTATTCCTCGACCACAAGGACTTCGGTCCATCTGTCTGCTAGCATATCTTGATCAGCTTGAAGCTGTTGTTGCTTTTTCTTCAAGCTATTTGCTGTGGCCATAAGCCGGCGCTTGAAGCGCTCCTGCTCGACGGGATCCTCAGGCACGATAAATTCTTCGTCGCCGAGGCTCACCTCGTCTTCAGAGAGAGGCATGTAATTGTCCTCCTACGATTCTCCATCTGCTGCCTGCTCTGGAGGGCTAGCTTGTTCACCCTCCCGCTCTAAATCGTGCTGGAGGGGATTATTGTCGTCTTCGGCACTATCCGGAGTGTTATTGTCTCTTGTGCCAGTATCACTACTTTTGCTATGGCGGGACTTAGAGCGGCGCCGCTGACGTCGGCGCTTGGGTTGCTTCTTGGAGGGGCATCCTCCGATGTCTCATCGCCATTGCCTTCTTTGGGGGTGTCCACCATGTATATATCATATGATGAGGTGGCGGTCCAGCGCCCTGTGGGCGATGGTTCCTGTTCGTCTCCTACATCGTCGTCCATACCGTCGATGTCTTCGGAGTCGAAGTTGAGCATGTCGGTTAAATCGTCGATAGTGGCTACTAATTGGGTGGTGGGTGGGGAGCGAATTTCTTCGTCGTCCGCATCCCATCCTAGCCGGACATAGTTCGGCCAAGGTTCTCCTGTCAAGGAGAGAGACCTTAATGAATTTAGCACATCACCAAAAGGCGAGTGCTGAAAGATATCCGCGGAGGTGAACTCCATGATCGGCGCCCAATCGGATTCGATAGGCATGGACGCAGGCGACTCGGAGTTCGTGGCTGGAGACGAATCCAGTGGTTCGGCGACACGACTCTCGTAAGGGGTGAAGTCAGTATCCGGCTCCATCGCCACTGAGAGTGCAGCCTCCACGGCGGGGTCTATCCACCGGTCCTCGTATGGCGCGAATTGCTCCGGATTGAAGGTCGGAGTAGTTGCAGGTGTGATCTCCCGAACACTGTCCGACGGCAGAGTTACGTCACGCTCGTCGTGATTGTGCGGCGCACCTGACATGGGCTCGAATCCGTCGAAGATCAAGTCTCCGCGGATGTCGGCAGTGTAGTTTAAGTTTCCGAACCTGACCTAACGGCCAGGGGCGTAGCTCTCGATCTGCTCCAGATGCCCAAGCGAGTTGGCCCGTAGTGCGAAGCCGCCGAATACGAAGATCTGTCCGGGGAGGAAAACCTCACCCAGGACCGCATCGTTACCGATGATCGAAGGAGCCATCAATCCTTACGGTGACGACACAGTGGAACTCTCAATGAAAGCACCAATGCTGGTGTCAAAACCGGCGGATCTCGGGTAGGGGGTCCCGAACTGTGTGTCTAAGGCGGATGGTAACAGGAGGCAGGGACACAATGTTTACCCAGGTTCGGGCCCTCTCGATGGAGGTAGTACCCTACGTCCTGCTTGATTGATCTTGATGATATGAGTATTACAGGAGTTGATCTACCACGAGATCGAAGAGGCTAAACCCTAGAAGCTAGCCTATGGTATGATTGTCTGTTGTCCTACGGACTAAACCCTCCGGTTTATATAGACACCGGAGGGGGCTAGGGTTACACAAAGTCAGTTACAAGGGAGGAGATCTACATATTTGTATTGCCAAGCTTGCCTTCCACGCCAAGGAGAGTCCCATCCAGACACAGGATGAAGTCTTCAATCTTGTATCTTCATAGTCCAACAGTCCGGCCAAAGGATATAGTCCGGCTGTCCGGAGACCCCCTAATCCAGGACTCCCTCACCCGTTGAGAAGGTCTTGGTGGCCTTGGTGGCTGACGAGGAGGCATAGCAGCGCAAGACTTGGTGGGCGACGCAGGTGGTCTCCGGCGAGGGCACCGGTCGCCGGGGACGGGGCCCAGCTGGCGGGATCCGGACGGAACGGGAAAGGGCAGTGGAGGCCAACCGGATCTGGTGGTGGAGGCGAGGTTCCCTGGCGGCAGCGCTCTATCGGGCGCCCATGGCGAACCTGCTGGTCGTCGACGGTTGTTTGGGCAGTAGCGATGAGGTGCTCGGGGTTGTGGGGTGCACGGCGGCGCAGGGGGAGCTCGGCGCCAACAGCTTCGGGAACGAGGCAGAGGAGGCAGCTCGGGGATCAAGCGCAGCGGTGGTTGAGGAGCTTGGGGCCCTCCTAGTCCAAATCGAGCGAGGTTGTTGGAGAGAGACACGAGATCGAGGGAATCAGGAGCAGTGCTCGTTGGCTCAGGCTCGATCCCGAGGAAGGAGGAGGTTGGTCGGAGAGGATTTGGTTCGAGCGATGGGGATCCCGAGGTGTGGAAGATGAGTGCGGCGGCGGCAGGGACAACTGCCTAGAATTTAGGGTTGTTGGATTATATAGTGAGTGGGTTAGGTTAGGGGCTAATCGGACCCTCCAATTTACATCAGACGCTCGAGATAAATAGGCTAGGGAGACCAAAAAGAAAAAAAACGAAGATGTTTTAGGGATGTTAGGGGATGATCTGAACGCAACGGTGATGACTGAGCGGTACGGGTTCAGGGCAGTTTCCGGACGCGCATGAGAGGGGTCGATGCACTGTGCAAGGAGGGGTTAGGTGGTTAGGAGGGGTGTGAAGAAGGGCTTGGACTGAGAGGAGAGAAGAGAGAGCGGCCCGGCGTGGTTCTTCGGAGACCGAAAACGTCCGACGTTTGACCGGCTATAATGCCGCTATATGTTTAACGGTTGGGCTATCAAACGAGCTCCGAATGCGACGAAACTTGGCGGGCGGCTTACTGACAACATAACGACACCGCATGCCAACTTTCATCCCATTCTGGGAAAATTTTCCGACCACTTATAAAATAATATTTTGGAGGTGCCACGGGTGCGTGCAAGTGTGTCTGGGCTCAGAACGGACAACAGATGGAACTGGAGGAACCCGACGAGTGCAAGTTTTGAAAACATGATGATGCAATGCACATGATGACATGACCAAGATGCAACACGCAAGCGAATGACATAGCAACGACGGTGAATAACTGGAAGACACCTGGCGCAATGGTCTCGAGGCGTTACAACACTCCACCACTACAAGAGGATCTCGTCCCGAGATCTAGGGATGGCACCAAAGAGAAGCGGAAGAGGAAGAGGAAGAGCGGAGGTAAAACTAAGTTGCTTGTTTGACAAACGAGTGAAACCATGAACCTTGAGAGGTTGAACAAATTGAAAGAAAGAATACAACGAAGCTGAACGAAGTTGAAAACACTCTGTTAGAAAATAGGAACAAGGAACCTTACTAGAGCCTTGTAGGTTAAAAAAGACATAAGAAAAGGGTTGCAATGGACAAGAAGTACATGCAAGCACTCCGGTAGAAACGAGATGTACAAGGAACGATAAAGATCAATTACGACAACACTCCGGTTGGAAATGGAAAGCATAGACTATGAACTTGGCAAAAGAAAGCACTTGGATCAGACTCCGGTTAGAAGAGGAATGATAGACACAACACTCCGGTTAAACAAGATAGAGAAGGAATAAAATGATATAATTTGGACATCACTCCGACTGTAAAATGGAAGGAATTGAAGATGAGCTTGACAAGATGAGAAGATACTTGATGAAATCAACAACACACTACCTCCGGAACTATTGAAAGAATGGCACAAGAGGTAAGAAAGATTTCAGACGGCACTCCGGTTGAGAAGGAGGCAAAACTTGACAGAATGGGAAGAACTTGAAAAGATGGCACAACACTCTGGTTGGAAATGGATAAAGCATGAAAAGAACATGATCCTCACAATTCGAGATGATGAGTGAAGAGAGCAACATCACAAAGCCTCCGGAAGAAAGAATAAAATATAGATCATTGGAATGAAAGAAGGGAGAAGAAAATGCCAACTTCTGCCACAAATGAACTTGGAAAGCACTCTTCCGAGAAGGTTAAAATGGAGTTGTTGGAAAAACCAACAATGAAATGAATAAACTTGTAGTGGGCTTATGGAAAACATCCCAAAACTTGGGGTGAAATTCTGCCACTAACGAAAACAATGATTGATTGATATCAACAAGGAGACGAGAAACTTATTTCACCAGAAGGATAAATCAAGAACTTGGGTCATTTATAAGCACCATAAATAGCAACAATCCTTAGGGAAAGCTTTAGGTGAAATATAACCCAAGATAACTCCAATGAAGAGATTGATTGGTTGAAAAGATGACTTGAGCAAAGAGAAAATGATGGGTTAAGATATGTCACTCTTGAAAACTTGTGAATCATGAAACACGAAGGGAAACTGTCAAGAGTGACATAACACCACCTCAAAAGACAAGAGAGAAAGAATTGCACTTTGGAATGCAAGATGAAGAATACTTGAACTCCTCAAAACAAAGCATGTGTTGAGCACCATGTTTAATTTTGAGTAAATCTTGGCGAATCATAGCTTCGAGAGAAATCTTGAAGAACAATTGAAGAATGAAATGAATCCTTGACGAACAACCATGTAGAGCCTCCGCTAAGAACACCAGATAGGAAATGATGACACAAAAGAATTGAAGGTTTGAAGCGAACAAGATTCAAGCCTTGCAATGATTAGATGGAGCTTCGCGATGATATAATTGAGAGACCTTGGAACTCCGGGAAAAAAAGATGAAGCATCTTGTTGGGGATATTACTATTGGGGGTAAACCGGCTAGGAAAGGCCGGGTTAACTTCATCTGTAGTAGGGTTATGCTTAAAGCCCATGTAGACAGAAGAGGAAAGGCCCAGGGCCCAGAAACCGGTTTAAAGCCTGTAGCCGTGAACCGGAATTAGTATGTAACTTGCATTGTAGGATAGAAAGAGTGGAGACCGAACCGGACACGTTTATGAGCCGGTTGCGGGACTCTGTAAACTGACGGGCGCCACCCATGTATATAAGGGGATGACCCGGCAGCGGTTCAGGAGACAGACAACAACTCGAGAGCCAGACAAAGCGGATTCGCTCCCTGGCCTTCAAAACCCTAGCAATACCAATCACAACTAGACGTAGGCTTTTACCTTCCTTGAAGGGGCTGAACTAGTATAAACTCTCTGTGCCCCCTTGTCCGGTTTAACCCCTTTAAGCTAACCCGTTGCGATGGCTCCACAACTAAGTCCTTTCACAAGGACATCTGCCATGACAAACCCACGACAGTTGGCGCCCACCGTGGGGCTATCGCACGATGGTTTCGACTTCTTGAAGGGCAGCTTTGATGGACTCAAGGGATATGCTGTGGGCTGGATGACGAAGAGTCGTCGCGGCAAGCTCTACATCGACAACACAGGATGGGGTCCTGAGGCCGATTCAATTGAATATGGGTGTCGTGTCCCCTTTGGTGGGATTCACGTCTTCATCGGCAAGATTGGTGAACCGGCCCCAGAGCCGGACACCTGCACCGACATCATCGAAACGGCTCAGCATGCAAGTTCTTCGCCGGTTCAGCCCGTGACGAAGCATGTTTTCGTAGGTGTCATCCATGGAGCAGAATACGAGGATGGACCGGCGTCCGATGGACAAACCGTTGTCTGTTCCGATGACGAGTCTTCTGGAGAGACCGAATCGCTCTATCAGTTGCAGGATGGCCGGATTGGTGGAGGATCCGAGGGCAACAGTATTCCGGACCCCCCTGATCTGCCAAACCGGGCCGCTATCTTCATGGCCGGTACACAGTCGGCGCCTCGCTCATCAACTGCTGCAGCAATACTCTCCAGTTCAACAACGGCCACGCCGGCGGGAGCAGGAAGCTATGCGCCACCTCCGGCTCAAGTCCTGTCTGACATGTTCGATGCTCTGGCAACATTGATGGCCTCAGAGGTGGATGCAGTAGCCTGGGATCAGCACAACGCGAAGATTGCGAAGGTGAAGGATCAAATAGCTCTGGCTAAAGCAGACCTAGCGGCAGAGAACGCTAGGATGGCTACAGAACGGGCCGAGTTGGAAGCTCAGGCCTACCGGATTAGACTGGATCAGAATGATTCCGAAGAAGTCTTGAGAAGAAGGTACCGATCGCATCTCCCGTCGGGTTATGAGCCACGAAATCTCTTCAACACACCAGGAGCAGGAGCTAGTAACCTGCCAATACTGAACCGGGCGGAGGCACTAGGAACAGGAGCGCCGGTTCAACCGTGCATGATGGACCCGCCTCGTCAGAACAATGTTGTGCCGCAGTATGTACCAACACCTCCCGGGCATTATTCCAACCCGTTGGACAATATCGTGGATGCCGCTTCACGCCTGGCAGCCCTCCCAACCGACGGTGAATCACCGGTTGCGATTGAGGCACGTCGGGCCAGAGATCTCCTTCAAATGGCGCTAAATCAGCAGCAGGCATATTCACACAGTCGTGAGAGGATTCATTCCACTCCCCTCCGAGCACGAGCTATAGCAGACATGTTGAGGATGAACCGGCTGTGTCAAGCAGTGCACGCCATCGTAATTCATCGCGAGGACACAACCCGGCAGGGGGAGGTGCTAATGCACAGGATGTTGTGGATCACGGTCGCGCACGTCGGGAGGCCGAGTTAGCAGCTCGACATGGAGCGCGTCAACATACTCCAGTTCACCCTACCGCTTCAGTAGAACCAGGGGTGGTATTCAGTTCCTTAGGGGTGCCGTGTCTCACCCCCGCTTTGCGTAATGTGAGATTGCCCAAGGACTTCAAGGGACCTCGTAAGGTACCAAATTACACTGCCGATTTACAACCAGAGGCATGGGTTGAAAGCTATGAGATGGCAATGGAGATGTTAGATGTGGATGAGGCAGTGTGTGCTAAATACTTCACCATGATGTTAGAAGGAACAACTCGTACTTGGTCGAAGAGCTTGCCAACTAACTCCGTCGGATCATGGGACGAATTGAAGCGCCGGTTTATCCAGAACTTCAAAGATACTTGTAAGTAGCCCATGTCAATCATGGATCTGGCCACTTGTGTCCAAGAGGAGGGGGAGTCCACGACCCATTGGGTCAAGCGGGTCTCAGCGATTTTACATTCATCAGATCGTACCAATGCAGATACCGCAGTACTAACATTGGAGGGCAATTGTCATTTTCTGCCGCTCAAACAGAAGTTAGGAAGGCTCAAACGTCACTGCAATGATATGTCAATGCTCATGGCCGCTTTGGTTAAGTACGCCGATTCAGATAATACCAAGGACCCGGACTCAGAGGATGACAAACTGGGGAAAGGGAAGAAGAACGGCAATGCCAAGGGTCAGCAGCATAATCCGGCAGGCCACGGGAACAGTGGTAAGCGCAAGGCTGACAGCAGCTTGGACTTTGTCGCTAACACCAATGCTCAGGAGAATGGCCAGCGCCGCAAGGGCAAGCAGCCCCAGAGGGGTGGAGGTTCAGGCCCCAATTTGGAGCGCCTGTTAAATCAGCCCTGTCCAAAGCATGGGTCAAAGGAGAAGCCGACATCTCATCTTTGGAAGGACTGTTATATCATGCGGGATTTTAAGAACTCCAATATGTTCCAGTATGATAATGGCCCGCCGGCGGTTCAAGAGGTGGTTTCCACGGGCCGGGTTACGGAGGTGGCAGTTCCGGTTCAGGATTTCAAGGCAATCAAACCGGACACATCAATCAAGGGCACCAAGGCAACCAGGGAGGCTACAACCATCAAGGGAACCAGCAGCAGCAGCAGTCAGGTTATCAGAGCCATCCTAAGCAGTTAAATAGTGGGCAATATCATGTCTTCACTACTAGCTTGTGTAAGTGTGATCAGAAGCTTCACAAGAGGGCAGTAAACTCTGTTGAACCGGCAGTGCCTCAGTATCTACGCTGGTCTGAGCAACCCATTTTGTGGAGTAGAGAGGATCACCCACCCCGGGTTGACAATCCGGGTCACTTGGCCCTAGTAGTGGCCCCTCAAGTTGGGGGATATAAGTTGACTAAAGTGCTCATGGATGGGGGAAGTAGTATCAACATTCTATATTATGATACATTCCGCCGAATGGGGTTGAGAGATAAGAATCTTAAACCATCAAATACCGTTTTTCATGGTGTGGTGCCTGGTAAGTCTGCATATCCAGTGGGCAAGATAGCCTTAGAGGTGGCTTTTGGAGATGATTATGATTCAAGGTCAGAAACATTGACTTTTGAGGTGGTGAAAATCAAAAGTCCGTATCACGCCCTATTTGGGCGACCGGCTTATGCTAAGTTCATGGCGAGGCCGTGTTATGTTTATCTACAGCTTAAAATGCCAGATCATAAGGGGACTATCACAGTACATGGAAGCAGAAAGATCACTTTGGAGTGTGAGGAAGGTGATGCGGCTTATGCTGAATCGGTTTGTGCCACGGAGGAGTTGAAATTCTATAAGGAGCAAGTTGATCCGGCAGATATGGCCTCTTTGAAAAAGCCGACTACAGAACATGATCTGGCGTTGAAGTTCAAATCGGCTATAGACACTAAGATGATTGATTTTGTTCCTGGCGACTCATCCAAGCAATTCAGCATCAGCGCTAACCTGGATCCCAAATAGGAAAGTGCGCTCATCGAGTTCATCCATGAGAACTGGGACATCTTTGCATGGAAACCTTCTGACATGCCAGGTGTACCGAGGGAACTTGCTGAGCACACACTTAACATTGATCCTAAGTTTAAACTAGTCCGGCAGTTTCTCCGCCGCTTTAATGAAGAAAGGCGTAAGGCTATTGGTGAAGAGGTAGCTCGGTTGTTGGCCGCAGGGTTTATCTGGAGGTCTTTCATCCAGAGTGGTTGGCTAATCCGGTGCCGGTTCTTAAGAAAAATGGCACTTGGTGTATGTGTGTGGATTACACAGATTTAAACAAGGCTTGCCCTGCAGACCCCTTTGCCCTCCCTCGTATTGATCAGATAATTGATGCTACAGCAGGTTGTGACCGTTTGTGTTTTCTGGATGCTTATTCTGGTTATCTTCAGATCAAAATGGCGGTTAAGGACCAGGAGAAGACAACTTTCATAACTCCCTTTGGAGCCTTCTGCTATGTCTCCATGCCCTTTGGACTCAAGAGTGCCCAAGCAAGTTATCAGCGTTGTGTTCAAAATTGCCTTCATAAGCAGATTGGGCGCAATGTTCATGCATATGTGGACGATATTGTGATAAAGTCCAGAAAGGAGGAAACACTGATAGATGATTTGAGAGAAACCTTTAACAACCTCCGGGTTTACAAGATGATGCTCAATCCGGAGAAGTGTGTCTTTGGTGTCCCGGCAGGCAAGCTCTTGGGTTTTCTAGTGTCAAACAAAGGCATTGAGGCTAATCCAGAAAAAATTCAGCGATCACATCTTTGGCTAAACCAGCGTGTATCAATGACGTTCAATGTCTGGCTGACCGGATTACAGCTTTGAGCCATTTTATCAGTCGTCTCGGGGAGAAGGCCATCCCTTTATATCAGATGCTCAAGAAAACAGATAATTTTGTCTGGAGCGAGGCAGCTGATAAAGCGTTTGAGGATCTGAAGAGGCAGTTAGCTAAACCGCCCGTGCTTGCAGCACCCATCGATAAAGAGCCATTATTGCTATATGTGGCTGCTAATGCCCGAGCTGTTAGCGTGGCTATTGTGGTGGAGCGCAAGGAAGTTGGCAAGGAATAACTGGTTCAACGGCCGGTTTATTATATCAGTTAGGTGCTCATTAAGTCAAAGCAGAGGTATCCACATTGGCAGAAGCTGGTGTATGGAGTGTTTATGGCAAGCTGGAAGCTTAAACACTATTTTCAGGGCCATCCCATCACAGTGGTTAGTTCAGCCCCTCTGGGAGATATCATTCAAAACAGAGAAGCAACTGGCCAGATTGCCAAGTGGGCTATCGAGCTTGGACCTCATGGGCTCAAATATATACCCCGCACAGCGATCAAATCCCAGGCACTCATTGATTTCATCAATGATTGGACAGAGTTACAGGAACCAGAAGAGAAACCAGATAATACGTATTGGACTATTCATTTTGATGGATCCAGGCAGTTGGAGGGCTCGGGGCTGGAGTCATACTAACTTCCCCACGAGGTGACAAGTTTTGTTATGTCCTCCGTTTAATGTTCCCTTATACTAACAATGCAGCTGAATATGAGGCTTTCGTCCATGGTCTTCGGATGGCTAAGGAGATGAACTTAAGCCGGGTTAAGTGCTTCGGCGATTTAGATCTGGTGGATCAACAGGTGTCTGACACTTGGGATTCTAAAGACCCACTCATGGCTGCATATCGGCGAGAGGTGGATACAATGGTTGGTCACTTCAAGGGTTATCAGGTGGACCATATAGACCGGCAAAAGAATGAAGCGGCAGATGCTTTAAGTCGTCTTGGTTCTCAGCATAAACTGGTTCCACCAAATGTCTTTCTTGACATATTGCATAATCCGTCAGTCAAGGTACCAACAGAAGAAGAGTTGGCTATTCCTGATCCAGAGGCTCAATTGGTGGCAGCTTTGCACGTCATACCGGATTGGACAATCCCATATCTGGCTTACATGAATCGGGGTGAGTTACCAGACGATGAAACATTGGCCCGACAGATAATCCGGCGTTCCAAGTCCATGACCATACTCAACGGGGAGTTACATCGTTACAACGTTTCAGGAGCAATTCAGCATTGTGTTTCTCCTCAAGAGGGTTGTGAGATTTTGCGAGAAATCCATGAAGGGGATTGCGGTCACCATGCCGGTTCAAAGTCTTTGGTTGCTAAAGCTTTTCGCCATGGTTTTTACTGGTTAATAGCACATGCCGATGCGGAGGATTTAGTCAAGATATGTGACGGTTGTCAAAAATTCGCACGCCGTGCTCACGTTCCGACTCAGGAGTTGAGGATGATTCCAATAACTTAGCCGTTTGCAACTTGGGGTCTTGATATGGTTGGACCCTTCAAGCGATCCAGGGACAAAAAGACCCACTTATTAGTGGCAGTTGATAAATTCACCAAATGGGTGGAAGCAGAGCCAGTCAGTAAGTGTGATGCGGCCACGGCGGTTCAATTCATCAAAAAGGTGATATTTCGGTTTGGTTTTCCACACAGCATTATAACTGATAATGGTACTAATCTGTCAATGGGAGAGATGGAGGAATTTTGTCAACGTGAGCACATCCGGCTTGATATAGCATCAGTGGCTCACCCCCAATCTAATGGTCAAGCGGAAAGGGCAAATCAAGAAATTTTGAGAAGTATTAAACCCCGGCTTATGGTTCCTTTGAAGCGGACACCGGGTTGTTGGGTGGAGGAATTACCTTCTGTGTTATGGAGCATCAACACCACACCTAACAGATCGACAGGTTACACACCTTTCTTCATGGTTTATGGAGCGGAGGCGGTTCTCCCTAGTGACATCCATCACGATTCGCCCCGGGTGGCAGCTTATGTTGAAGCGGATAAGGAGACAACACGTCAGGATTCTCTGGACCTGTTAGATGAAGAACGTGATCTTGCAGCAGCACGTTCGGCGATTTATCAATAGGATCTCCGACGATATCATAGCCGCCGGGTTAAGACCAGAACCTTTCAAGAAGGCGATTTGGTGCTCCGGCTCATTCAGGATCAAGCTGATATGCACAAATTATCCCCACCTTGGGAAGGACCTTTTGTGGTTAGCAAGAATCTGCACAACGGGTCATACTAGCTCATTGATGTTCGAGAGCACCAAGACTCACGTAAATCGGGGGAGGAGACCAAGCGGCCTTGGAACATAGCTCTTCTTCGGCCTTACTATACTTGAGCCATAGGCTCTTCATATGTACATATTTATGATGATGTATATATTATATAATAAACCGGAGCCTCCATTAAAGCGGGGTATCCGTTCTTTTTACATCATGTGTGTGCTTACAAGAGTTTTCTACTGCTAAAGTGGAGTTTTTTGTTAATCTGGTCTCTGCAGCCGCACAAATATAAAGAAAATCACTAGGGGGCTTGGTCATATCTGAACCATAGCTACACCTCTTGATCGGTTTGGAACCACAAAGGGATATCACTAGGGGGCTTGGTTTTGTTATCGCACCATAGCTACACCTCTTGATAGGCGTTTAAGCCACAAAGGAAATTATGTGGGGCCAAAGAGAGTGTTGCACAAAGCACAAACTCAAACATGGGCACCCACCGAGCACAGCTCGCAAAGTTACTTGGGGGATCTTTTTGCAAAGCAACAAAGAGTTGGAAAGGACCCTTGTAATTGGCTATCAAGCCACGGCTTGGAAGTCTAGTGCATTCACCTAAAACCCCGGGTTAACCTGCCTTCATCAAGTAAGCCACTCCTATCCAGGTAATCCTGGTATGACCCGCCGAACGTTTGACAACTCAATCTTTTACAAACCCTGAACTTGTCAAAGTTAAAACGACGATTGGTTAATTGGAGGCCCATCTTAAAAGGCTTTGTTAAATGGTTTAACTCAGAGCCCTGGCAGCCCATGAAAAGCCTCGATATGGAGCCTGGCAGCTCGTAAAAAGCCTTGCATATTTCCTTTTTCACTCTTATTTGTTAAGGTTTTTTACTTTATAAAAGTTCATAAATGTTTTCTGATAAACCGGCGTCCTTGACCCGGCTTGCCTTTCAACTACAAGTTGTCAGTACATGATCAGTTATAAACTGGTGTTCGTTGCCTCGGTCTGGTTTGACTAAATCGCCAGTGCTATAAAGAAAACCCGGTGATTATTATATCCTGGTACGGTTTATTATCATAATCCGGCACTATAAGGATGGAGTTATTAATACTCCGGATTGGTGTTAAACCTTTACCAAACAGTTGGTCAACCAACAAGGTATGTTGCACATATTACTTTTTATACAACAACTTTGATCATTCATTTAAGTATTGTATATGTTGAGCATCATAACCGTCTAGTGGTAAACCACTAGGACACTTTGCAAGTTTTTGTATTCAGGAACGAAACTATTCCTGGGTTAAGGATAAATGGATCCCAAAAGATAGAGCAAGTTTTCACATCAGCAAAGTGTCACAAAACATGCTCGGTGGCATGACAAACAAAGGAGTTTTCTGCCATCTATTACATGAAGCTTTCAAACGGTTCCAATTGAATAGTTGTTTTTAAGAATTGGCACACAATAGCTGGTAAACCGACGGCCGGTTTAAGATGCTTCGTCTGGACGGTTTGATGGTTGAGGGTCAGTTGGTGCGACCACTTCTTCTTCATCCCTCCAAAGACGCTGGAAATCAACCGTCGACCAATCGATTCCAGTTAACGCTTGAAACACGGCCTCTTCATGGATAAGGCTGGAAGGGTTAATATCAGGAGCGTAGGTATGCTTACGAATTGAAGGTACAAGTTCTTCAACTTCATGGATTTCGGCAGGCTGTCTCTTCCCTTCAACGTCATAAGCCGGTTGGAAATGAGACAAGTCTGTGTCCTCTGCCAGTTTGCTGGCTACTGGCCGCATTTCTTTGGTCAGCCTTTGGAGGTCATCATTGTCGAAGTTTGAACCGTCCTCCTTTACACCTGGGTATCCTTTGATAATGTCCTCCGCTTCAAGATCAGGGATCCATGCCTTCGCCCTAATTAGTGCAGTTAATGCGCCTGCTCTTGCGGCTGCTTTCTTCAATTCAGCCATCCGGGCTGGTAACATGGCCATCTTCTCAAGAGTTTCCTTTATCAGCGTTGGCACCGGTTTATTATACTCCACGGTGCAAATAGCCCGCTGCGACCTAGAGTACAGCTGTTCAATCAAAGTATATGCCGCCTTAAGCTTCATTCGCATATCGGTGCCGAGATGAGCGATGCGAGTGCCTGTCATGGTTTAACGTCAGCATTCTGATCAATGATAAGGTTCCATGAATTGCACAAAACACATAAGGAGATACTTACCAAAGATAACAGAAGTCATAGCGTTGATTTGTCGTTTCAAGCCAGCTAGTTCATCTACAACTGGTTTCAGGGCTGCCTCGGCGTCTTCAACTCTTTTTGTTAAACCGGATTTTTTGGTTTCCCAGTCAGCACGATCTTTGTTGAAAGATTCTTTCAGCTTTTCCATTGTGGCCAGGGCTTTGGTCAGCTCCTCTTTGGCTTTCGCAGCTTCTTCCTGTTGTGACTTCACATTCTCTTGCAAGTCAGCGTTTCAGGCATCTCTATTACTCAGTTCAGCCTGCAACATTGAAGATATGTCAAACAACAGGATATATGTATATATATGTTCTAAAGTATAAAGTGTATAACAAGTTATGCACTTCGTACTTGGGGGCTAATGCCTATTTGCTCTAAATTACTACATTCTATACAAGTCTCCAGAACAATGCAAGCATTATCCTTGACACTTGGGGGCTAATGTACGTCTATTCAAAACGGACGCATGGATTAAAATCCGGATTAACTTGCCAAGTTAAACCGGCCTTTGGGGGCTATGCTACAGAAAGTTCTATAATTGCTAAAGGATAGATCTTGGTTTTTATTAGAGACCTGACATTTTGAGGTTCAATCAAGAGAGACTTAAAGTGCTACAAAGACTCGGTTCATGATTAACACCATAAAACGGCCCTTGGGGGCTACTTGGGTTAGTATTTCAACTTTGAATCAACAAGCAAAGGGAGATGAAAATACCTCATATCGTTCCTTCATCAAATTCACCAAACCGGCTTCATAGTCACGGTTTGAGTAGCGTTGAGATGGGCATAACTTGATAGATCACTACTCCATTTGCCTTTTTCCCTAGCAGCCCGCTCTTCTTTGGCACTATGTTGAGCCAAGATTACGGGATGGCCAGGAGAGCTGTGGCCCATTCCAGTAATGATAATGTCATCTCATTGGCCTTCAGTGTTCTTGGCTGGTGATAATGGAGTCTCAGCATCTCTCACCGGACTAGCCCGGTTTGGCGCTGCCGGTTCAGTATCAGGCGCGGCAGGCTCAGCGTCCGTTCATTCATCAATGTTTGGACCTTGAAGGGGCGGGTCGTCAGAGGCGGCTTTAGGATGGGGGCCCTCCGTTTCACAAGTTTGGTCTGGTTCACCTCTTGGTTCTTCTTCAAAAGTGGTCGGGTCTTCAGGCGGATTATTGACCCGAGCTTTCTTGCTGGGTCTGGCTTTGGCTCTGTAGACAAAATTAAAAGAGGTTTAGCATCTTATTCAAGATTTACAACACATTGAAAGGAAAGGTTTTAAAAGCTTACCCAGCCACAGTTTTCAGAGGAGGGAGTTGAGTTGTTGTCGACTCGCCAGAGGATGAGGGAGGTGTCACCTGATAATTTGAATCAGGTGGATTAAGAGGTTGTCTGAAATAACCTGCCTTGGGGTAAGAATTGTCAGAAGTGGGAGAGACCTCAGACCGGCGCTTCCGAACCGGGGTATCAGGTAAACCGGCCGAAGTGACCTGTTGGCCACTGTGCCGGGTCGTCCGACAAGTTTCATGTTGCTGAGTCTTCAAAATAAATGTTGGGTCTAAGTAAGCAAGAAGATGAGAAAAGCTTACTTTCCGGACTGCTTGACGGGTTTTTTGTGTTGGCATAGAGTCTGAACCGGAGGAATGGGTAATTACCTCTACATCATCACCTTGGCTGCCTTCTACGTCCTCCTGATAAAGATCATTGTTAATGAGGTGCATGAAAAGGGAGCCAACTGAGTCAAGTTCTACCTCAACTTCCGGATCATCAGCATCGTCATCAAGTTCCATGTTGATCCGGTCAGCCATTTTCCGTTTTGACATCCGCTTGACAGCTTTGGTTTTTGGGCGAGATGGTTTGACCGCTTTATCCCCGGTTGGTTTTACTACTTTCTCTATGGATTTCCGTTTCCAGAAGGGATCATCACCCTATACATACATACACAGAAGAAGGATTACAAGTTGAGCAAATTAAAATATCAAAGATGGAAAGGAAGTATAGTTCTTACAACAGGCGGTTTGTTCTTAGTATAGAAGGGGTTCAAGCCGGTTTGACTACAAACTAATTCCGATTCATTCAAAATTTTCCAATGTTGGGGATATCACTTATTGGGAACTTATCGGTCGACCCATGATAAGGGGTAAATCGGCCAGTTTATCGGCACATCGGCCGATTTATCGCCATATCGGCTGATTTATCGGCCGATTTATCTTATCGGTCTGACAGCGGTAAGCGATAAATCGGTTGATTTATCGACATATCGGAAGATATCTTGAACAATGAAATTTTATTTACACCTTCGGTGACTTCTTCATCGGTCACCTGAATGTTGCAATGGCGTTGAGGGTCTTCAACATCACCAGTGTACTCACACATTAAACCGGGGCGCCGACATAACGGCAAGATGCTCCAAGATATCCAACAGCGCACGAAATCAACGCATGTTAAACCGTTGGCCGTAAAAGCCCGGAGTTTGGCGAGTTGAGGGGCATATTTGGCCCTTTCTGCGGAACTTAAGCGTTGCGGCATTGGATGGGTGTTGGAAAGCCGGTGATCACAAAAGCTTGGGAGGGGATTCTCATCTTCAGGAGAAGTGTCTCTGCAGTAAAACCAAGTCTGGTTCCATTCCTTAGGGTGGCTGTGCAATTTGGCATGAGGAAATTCAACTTCCTTCCGCTTCTGAATTGAGACACCACCAAGTTCAGTGTTGGGGCCATTTACAAATTCGGTGCGGCGGTTCAAATGAAAGAAGTCCCGAAACAGCTCTGCAGTTGGTTCTTCCTATAAGTACACTTCACAGAAGACCTGGAAGTGCATAGATTGGACATTGAGTTGGGCCCTATGTCTTGAGGATGGAGTTGGAAACTGGCAAGCACATCTCAGTAAAACTTTGACCCTGGCGGTTTGAAGCCACGGCTTATGTGATCAACAAAGACGACCACCTCACCCTGCCTCGGGGTCGGAGGATTTTTTGCTCCTGGAACTCGCCATTTAATTTCAGTTTTCATAAGCAAAGTACCAATGCTAACCATATCGTTCAATTGTTCCTCGGTGACCCGGGAACGAGCCCAGTTGCAAGCAATAAATTGCTTGGCCATTGTGGAGCAAAAAGGCTGGAAAAGAAAGGCCGGTTTACAAATCACTCAGGATGACATGCAAGATGTAATGAAATCAACATATACTGGTACATAAAAATTGCGTGAACCGGAGACTGTTATAATAGTGAAGGACAAGGTCATATCAAGGATATAAGCATATTGCTAAACCGGAGTTGGCAATTCTATACCAGAATTTACTAAATAAAGGCTAAAAGTGGAAATACATTGGCGGTTCAACAAGGGGACTAATGGTGTATACCGGATTATCATGCTTGCAAAGTTAAATCGCCTATATTGGTGTGAGGAGTACAGATCTAAAAATACCTAAGTAAGGGGAAACAGATTTCACAGAGTTATATGAAAATTTCAGATCTAAGGTATGACAGAAATTGGAATATATTCAGGTTCAAGCTTCAGGTATTTAAACAGTTCAGCAGATTCAGATAAGTTGTTCTTGATATAAAGGGGGAGTCTAATGAGGAGAATACGATTATGGCTATGGTCGCGCAAGAATAACAGGTCCAACCTAGCCTTGGATGCTACAGAGAAGAAAAGAGAAGAATAGCACTGAGGTTTTCAATGAACTCCGACGAACAGTGAAACCCTAAAAAACAAGATCTAGGGTGGAAGTAAAAAGGGTTACCAGTGTCACAGGAACGACGAAGAGATGCCGCAGTATTCTGGTGCGTTCAGGGTGATGCAGCGGCCAGGGTCGGAGCAGAGCCGACGGTCGACGGTGGCGGCGGAGCTCTGCAGGCTGAGCAGCGCAAGGAAGACGACGCGAAGAGGCACGAGGGGGAAAAGGTGAAAATGACTCCTTGGTCTTATTTATAAAGGCAAGGGATAAATGGCAGGCACAAAAATCGAGGAGCCAAAAATTTGGAAGTGAGGCGAAGCTGTCGCCTCGATTGTCGGAGACCCATTAATGAAGAGGTGTCATACGCAGTTTTACAGGTGATGTCACAATGGTTTACCATGATCCGAGAAGATGATGTCACGGCAGTTTACCAAATTATGAGAAGATGTTGAAGATGAAGTTTTTACTAAGGATTGACATGAAACCTGTTCAAATCAATCTGGGGCATAATGTTGGGGATATTACTATTGGGGGTAAACCGGCCAGGAAAGGCCGGGTTAACTTCATCCGTAGTAGGGTTATGCTTAAAGCCCATGTAGACAGAAGAGGAAAGGACCAGGGCCCAGAAACCGGTTTAAAGCCTATAGCCGTGAACCGTAATTAGTATGTAACTTGCATTGTAAGATAGAAAGAGTGGAGACCGAATCAGACACGTTTATGAGACGGTTGCGGGACTCTGTAAACCGACGGGCGCCACCCATGTATATAAGGGGACGACCCGGCAGCGGTTCAGGAGACAGACAACAACTCGAGAGCCAGACAAAGCGGATTCGCTCCCTGGCCTTCGAAACCCTAGCAATACCAATCACAACTGGACGTAGGCTTTTACCTTCCTTGAAGGGGCCGAACTAGTATAAACTCTCCGTGTTCCCTTGTCCGGTTTAACCACTTTAAGCTAACCTGTTGCGATGGCTCCACGACTAAGTCCTTTCACAAGGACATCTGTCGTGACAAACCCACGACACATCTCGAACCGAGAAATGTGACATGATGAACAACTCTGAAAAGAAGAAACTAGATCACTTCGAGGAAACAATAATAAGAATTACGTTATGCATATCCTTCACCAATTTAAATTGATGACAAGCAGCGGATTTGGCAGACTAATTATTCTCGTAGAAAGGATTAAGATAGATATAACATCACTTGGGAAGGTCTTCTATGGACCACCGATAGGATTGAAACAACGAATGAATTGATATGATGACCAAGGAAGAGAACTCTTGAACGAACCACCCTAAGAATTGAACATGAAAGTAGTACAAGCACAATTCACCGGGAAGAACTAGAAAATGAATGAAGATACTTGAGAGAATTTAGATACAAGTGAACAAAGAGATCCTGAGCTGATTAGATAATACTTGAATGATGCACCGGTATGATTTGGAGAATGAGCTGAAAGCTTGAATGAATAAACTCAAAATGATGGCCTTCGAAGAAAAGAAATGGGAACAACTCATGAAATGCTCCGGATGGTTTAAAATAATTCTCATAGTTGAAAACAATTATGAGAGGATGGCATCAAGCTAGAATCACGAATCTTTGAGAGAATGGATAAGATTTGGAAGAAAACTCTTCTTCGGTCTTCAAGTTCCGAGAATGAAGATGAGAAACACCACCATGAATTATTGAGACACTCCGGAATGAATAATAGAAAGGTTGAACCAACGATGAAAAGAATTTGAAAGATCTTGGTGAAATACATTTGACTGATGATAACTCATTCTTACGTCAAACTTTGAAATGAATTTGAGAATACTCCAGAAAAATAGAAGAGTCAGCTAAGATCCTGGGAAAAGACCTGTGGGTTAGGGCCCACTCAATAGAAAACACCATTGAATGATTTAAAAGAGAGATTGCGCCCATTAAATAAATGGCTTTAATGAGAAAACAACCTCGAATTAGTTTGAACATCATAGAGATGAAAACACGAATCTCCTGAGATATCTTCAGCATTCCAGAACAAATGAATAGCTTGAGGTGAATAATTAATTGGTGCACCGGAATGAGAAAGCATTTGAAATAAGGAAAGAGATATGATCAACACCGAAAGCTTGAATTTAATCCACCGGAGAAGGAAGAATGAAGAATGACGAACTTGAAGCTCCATTAGTATCTTCCTGAGAATCACTGGATAAGAACATTGAAAGAAAAGAAAGGAGAGACTTCACATCCATAAGATGGATACTTGATTAAGAAATCCGAGTCCTTGAATAAAAGGGTGGGAGGGCAGGAAAACAAAGGCAACTTGGGACGGATGAAACGGACACCATTGAGAAAACTGAGATTGGATCTTGCAAATGGGAAAACTGATAGGATCATCTTGAAGAGAATCACATCGGTTGGGAAGAATTGACATGATAATCTCGATGATCGTGAAGGATTAGCATCCACATAGAAATATGAGAACACCACATAGAAAGAGGCATGGAATCAACACTTGACATTGAAGCAACTCGAATACCACAACTCAAAACAAAACAAATGATTGGCTTGCAAAATAAGACGGAAACAAACATATGATAGACCCCAAATCATATCATGTGTCTGTTGGAAGGATATTGTACGTGATACTTGAATTCCCACTTATAATCTCCTGAAACTTTCTAGTTATGCAATCGGGTGTTGGGGATACAGGGGAAGCATAATATCTCACCCAAACTAACAATCCCTACATCCAGCTGTATCCATCCTTCAACACATAACCAAGAAACCTTCGGAAATCATGTACCTCAACCTTTGAAAAGCATCCGTTATATGAGTTATGGCAATACTCCCGAACTCTCGCTCCAGTACTGGGTGGCATCGAGGTTATCTCACCAACAACTGCATAAAAGAGATTTTTGATGTCGATGAAACTCAGGTATTCCAGAACTGCAATGATCAAATTGTGACGACAACACCTCAGAGCTCAACTTCCCGGGACACTGCCACAACCCCTAAATGTCAGGAGGCACCAAGAAAAATGTTCTCGTCACAAGACTATCGGAACGATTCCAAGATACCCGCGTGATCCTAATTTTATTCGTGTAATTTGAGGAGAGTAAAATCAAAACTTCTACATCAGGATGCCTCACCAGAGCGACGAAGGGACCGAGGAGTAAAAAGAATCCTACTCTCTGATATATATAATCCTAAGACTCAAAACATTTTGTTCTAAACTTAACAACATCAGCGATTCGATCAAGCAGGGGGCTCCTAAGTTGGGGATGGCTCTGATACCAACTTGTAACACCCACGATGCGGCTATATCTCCCACGTGTCGAGGCACGACTTAGAGGCATAACCGCAAGGTGGTTTAGTCGCAAGTGGGGTAATCTTCACACAATCCCATGCACTGAATAAGAATCGGATAAAGAGTTGGCTTACAATCGCCACTTCACACAAATAACAAGTTAAACATACATCATCCAGAATACAATCAAGGTCCGACTATGGAACCAAAATAAAAGGAAGACAACCCCAAATGCTAGATCCCCGATCGTCCCAATTGGGCTCCACTACTGATCAACAGGATATGAAACAAAACAACGATCAAGATCTTCATCGAGCTCCCACTTGAGCTAGGTTGCGTCACCTGCAGTGGTATCATCAGCACCTGCAACTGTTTGGAAGTATCTGTGAGTCATGAGGACTCAACAATCTCACACCCACAAGATCAAGACTATTTAAGCTTATGGGTAGGAAAGGGGTAATGAGGTGGAGCTGCAGCAAGCACTAAGCATATAAGGTGGCTAACATACGCAAATAAGAGCGAGAAGAGAAGCAACGCAACTGTCGAGAAGCTACAAGTGATCAAGAAGTGATCCTGAAACTACTTACGTTCAAGCATAACACCAGACCGTGTTCACTTCCCGGACTCCGCCGAAAAGAGACCATCACGGCTACACACGCGGTTGATTCATATTAATTAATGTAAGTGTCAAGTTCTCTACAACCGGACGTTAACAAATTCCCATCTGCCACATAACTGCCGGCATGGATTTCGAAAGTTTAAACCCTACAGGGGTGTCCCAACTTAGCCCATCACAAGCTCTCACGGTCAACGAAAGATATTCCTTCTCCCAGAGAGACCCAATTAGACTCGGAATCCCGGTTACAAGACATTTCGACAATGTTAAAACAAGACCAGCAAAGCCGCCCGATGTGCCGACAATCCCGATAGGAGCTGCACATATCTCGTTCTCAGGGCAACACCGGATGAGACATCCTACGAGTAAAACCAACCCTCAAGTTTCCGTGAGGTGGCCCCGCACTCTACTCGGTTCGGACCAACACTTAGAGAAGCACTGGCCCGGGGAGGGGTTAAAGTAAAGATGACCCTCGGGTTGGCCGACCCAAGGGAAAGGTAATAGGTGGTTAGGAAAATGTAAAACCAAGGTTGGGCCTTGCTGGAGGAGTTTTATTTAAAGCGAACTATCAAGGGGTTCCCATAACACCCAACCGCGTAAGGAACGCGAAATCAAGGAACATAACACCGGTATGACGGAAACTAGGGCGGCAAGAGTGGAACAAAACACCAGGCATAAGGCCGAGACTTCCACACTTTACCAAGTATATAGATGCATTAAATAAAATAAGAGATATTGTGATATCCCAACATATCCATGTTCCAACATGGAACAAACTTCAGCTTCACCTGCAACTAACAACGCTATAATAGGGGCTGAGCAAAAGCGGTAACATAGCCAAACAACGGTTTGCTAGGAAGGTGGGTTAGAGGTTTGACATGGCAATATGGGAGGCATGGTATAGCAAGTGGTAGGTAGCGTGACATAGCAATAGAACGAACAACTAGCAAAGCAAAGATAGTAGTGATTTCGAGGGTATAGTCATCTGAGTCCATGAAGAAGACAAACAGACGTAGACAAACGGATCCTCACGACTCCGGAACGAAACCGAAGCTAACGAGAGAAGCAACATGGAAAGAAGCAAGCAACAATGTAAGCAACCATCACATAAACATAACATGGCATGATGCACAAACAAGTATGATGCATTTCCGGTTTAAAGAGGCATGGCATGTCAAGGCAAAGTGCAACAAACAATACTACAAGTTAAGTGGAGCTCAAAATGCAACTCCGTTGCATATTGATGGAACACCACATCCAAGTTATTTAGTTCGATTTCATTTATGTACTCAACAATATTAAATGTTGTTAAACATGGCAAGAGGTGAAGCATACGAAAACTACCTATCTAGACAAGTTTAAATGAGGCCAGATATAACAAACAACAAATCTGAAAAATCCTCATGTGCAAATTATGGATTTGGTACTATTCTGCCCTATACACAATTTTAGAGTTGTTAAACATGCAAAGTACTGCCACCATGTTAACCTATGCATTTTCCACTCCATTTACATATAAAGTTTATTAAAAAAAGGAGCTACGGTTATTTAGTTAAGAAATAAATCATTTTAACATGGCATTATGCAAAATAAACACAAACAACATTTTAAACATTTTTAACATGAATGAAAGTTGGATATTATGAAACTAGATGAAATTCTAGTCATTTTTTATATATAAAGCATTTTAATCCGATGCACAATTTATTAGTTATTAAATGCATGATCCCGAAGGGGTTTTTCTGCAAAACTGGAAACTCTGAATAAAAGACAAATTCGCAGGATAATATCCTCACAAAAAATTTGCCCACAAAACACGAGTATATAACAATGCATGGTATGTTAGTTACCTTGAAGAATTTGTTTGTGAGGACAGAACATGATTACATAACATGCATGACATGGTAGTTTCCTATGAAGAATCGATTACGAGATAACATGAGTATAACCATGCATGGCACTTCTATATTTTCAAACCCAGTATACATTTTCCTGTATTTTCCTCCCAGTTCCAACAGGGACATATCAATGTTGTTTCTTGCATTATCCTACTCATACTCTGAACAATATTGATATTACATCAATAATGCCTGTCCTTTTTGATATGATGCAGTGTCCCTACAGTTACTGCCCTTTGTAATCACACCACCTTTGCCAAAAACAGGGAAGCACAACTGGTTCCTCACTCGATCAGACGATGGCAAAATACTGATGATCATTTTGACACATGAGCCGGAAAAGTTATATTGCAAAAACCCCACTGTATACAAGCACCGTGTAATACGTGAGTATCCGGACAGTGCTTGTTACGTCTATGAGTAGGATACCAACTTGTTGGGGCCTTTAGGATTTTTTAGTTGGACGTGGGTAAACAGCCTTGGTTCACACTCTCTGTTTCTCGGACTCAATTATCCGATTAACCAGGAGATCACCGTTGGCAAGGACCTTGATGGCAAAGAGGCTCTGTTTGCTATGGAAAACTGTGTCTACATGGCGAGCCCTAGGAGTTCGGGAGCAAACTCCGCTGATTTTCAACGATACAACCTGCAGCCAAAAGAAGGTGAGAATGACAAAGGCATCCGGATTAACTTTGATCCTTGGATGTCTCAATTACGACAGGCAGTGATGTGGTTCAAGCCTTCAGGTTGATAGGTAATTGGGCACTTGCATCGAAAGGGTGGAGTACTGGTGTCTCCGGATCACTGGTCGCTGAAGCGGGGCTGCAAATTATGATGGTGTTGGATCATCTCTTCGAATGACTTTGTTGTCTTTGCTGCTGGTTCTGGATGGGTAGTTCTTTCTTTTGTTATGCATATTCCTTGTCATTTGGTCATCCTCGTCCATGTCACTCTTACTATGTAATAGTTGCTTCTGTTTAGAATGCCATTCTCGTCTAGATCACAAGAGTCTAAGCGCTGTAGATGGGTGCGTTTTGGTGGTGTAGCAAGACTTCTTATGAACTATCATGTCTTGCTGTTTATGTCAGTAGTAGTCACTAGTCAGTGTTTGAATGTTGTATATATCGTTGTTTTGAACTGTTTATTGTCTCGAACTACTGGTGGGATAAATGAGGGCATCACCGTTCTCTAGTGTTCAGAGTATATCTCCTTTTTTCAAGTTATATAATTTGAGCTCAGTGTCTTTTTGATGATGTACACTTGTTTGGGCCAGTGAGGTGTCGTTGAATATGGGCCGAGTAGTAACGCAATGCCAAACAGGTCAATTATGACACTCAGGCCGGGCTCTCAAAAGATCCTGAAACAAAAAGGTCGGGTGCTAAGTCTTGAGCTTGCGTTGGTTTTCCCCGAAGAGGAAGGGATGATGCAGCATAGTAGCGTAAGTATTTCCCTCAGTTTTTGAGAACCAAGGTATCAATCCAGTAGGATCCCACGCTCAAGTCCCTCGTACCTACACAAAGCCATAGCTACTCGCAACCAACGCGATTAGGGGTTGTCAAGCCCTTCACGGTCACTTACGAGAGTGAGATCTGATAGATATAATATTTTTGGTATAAAGATGCAAAGTAAAAAGTAAAAGCAAAGTAAAAAAGCAAAGCAATATTAAAGTAATGGAGATTGATATGATGAGAATAGACCCAGGGGCCATAGGTTTCACTAGTGGCTTCTCTCAAGAGCATAAGTATTCTACGGTGGGTGAACAAATTACTATTGATCAATTGACAGAATTGAGCATAGTTATGAGAATATCTAGGCATGATCATGTATATAGGCATCACGTCCATGACAAGTAGATCGAAACGATTCTGCATCTACTACTATTACTCCACTCATCAACCGCTATCCAGCATGCATCTAGAGTATTAAGTTAAAAACAGATTAACGCCTTAAGCAAGATGACATGATGTAGAGAGATAAATTCATGCAATATGAAATAAACCCCATGTTTTTATCCTCAATGGAAACGATACAATACTTGCCTTGCTGCCCCTTCTGTCACTGGGTAAGGACACCGCAAGATCGAACCCGAAGCTAAGCACTTCTCCCATGGCAAGAACTACCAATCTAGTTGGCCAAACCAAACGGATTATTCGAAGAGACTTGCAAAGATAACCAATCATACATAAAAGAATTCAGAGAAGATTCAAATATTATTCATAGATAGACTTGATCATAAACCCACAATTCATCGATCTCAACAAACACACCGCAAAAAGAAGATTACATCAAATAGATCTCCACAAGAGAGGGGGAGAACTTTGTATTGGGATTCAAAGAGAGAGAAGAAGCCATCTAGCTACTAACTATGGACCCGAAGGTCTGAGGTAAACTACTCACACTTCATCGGAGAGGCTATGATGATGTAGAAGCCCTCCGTGATGACGACCCTCTTCCGGCGGAGCTCCAGAACAGGCCCCAAGATGGGATCTCATGGATACAGAAAGTTGCGGCGGTGGAATTAGGTTTTTGGCTCCTGTTCTGATCGTTTGGGGGTACGTGTGTATATATAGGAGGAAGAAGTACGCCGGAGGAGCAACGAGGGGCCCACGAGGCAGGGGGGCGCGCCCTAGGGGGGGCACGCCCCCCACCCTCGTGACCGCCTCTTTTGTTCCTTGGAGTAGGGTCCAAGTCTCCTGGATCACGTTCGGTGAGAAAATCACGTTCCCGAAGATTTTATTCCGTTTGGACTCCATTTGATATTTCGTTTATCCGAAACACTGAAATAGGCAAAAAAACAGCAATTCTGGGTTGGGCCTCCGGTTAATAGGTTAGTCCCAAAAATAATATAAAAGTGGAAAATAAAGCCCAATATAGTCCAAAACAGTAGATAATATAGCATGGAGCAATCAAAAATTATAGATACGTTGGAGACGTATCATTGGGCTCTCCAAAAAAGAAAGAATAAGGACTCTTAGGCCGACATGTGGGCGCCACCGGTGTTTTCGTGCGCTTGCGTGCCGAGAGCATATTGGCGCGTGCTCGAAATTCATGCTACCTTTTCATCCCTAGTCTCCCGCCCCTCCCCCACCTCTGGAATCTCAATTCCTACTCCAGTTCCCCCAAATCCCCCTCCTGTACTCCATGTACTCAAGCGCACTATCATGTCGCCGGTCAACGCGGATCTCTGAGCCGGAGATCCTGAGGTCCGTCCTGCCTTCGGTCGCTGCGTGCTGTCGCTCAACAGTGGCATGGCGGCGCTTGACGACTAGTTTGCCGGCAAAGTGCTGATTGTAACCATCAACGGCGAACGGCCTCCCGTCTCGCCGTACGACCTTGTCAAAGCTCTTGGCATTGTGCACGGCATCCAAATAAGTGACTTGCTCGTCGAAGTCTGTCCGCCATCGGCTGATTTCTTTGTCAGGTTCCGGACAACTTTCGACTGCAGTCATGTGTTCGAATCTTCCCGACGTTTGTTCTGCGATGGCGCGCTGGTGAGATTTGATCGGTGGCACCCAGGATGGGGATCGGTGCCCTCTGTGCTTGAGTTTCTAACAAAGCTTACCTTCCATGGCATGCCTCGGCGTGCTTGGAACAGCGAGTCCATGAACGAGCTTATCAACGACCTTGGAGGTGAGCTCGTAAGTATGTTTGTTCCTCCAGACAGCTGGGCTCTGATAGTTATGGCATGGATGAAGAAGCCGTCCACCATACCGAAGGTGATTGGTGTTGAGATACCGGTGCAGGAACCAGGGTTGTACTATTCGTCGCCACCAAGGCCGCCACGGACCATGTTAGGGATGTACCTGTATCGAGTGTTCGTGCATGTCGATGAAGTGGTTAATCCATCAATCGAAGTCCTGCCGCCGCCGCTGGTGCCAGGGTCCGTCGACGACGTCCATTACAGGAGTCAACGTTAGACTTTCCCCGTGTTGCTCGGAAAGATGGATGGCACAGGGCCTACTCCATCGCGCGGCGGAGGCCACTGCTTCTTTGGGAGAAGTGGCAGGGCTGGCTGCATGGATGTGCTCTAATTTGAGGTAACAACTGAATCTTGTCAGATACTAGTTAAATCCGAGCTATGGGTGTGAAGCACTGATATGCCAGTACATTTGATTGTGACTTGTTCTAATTTTATACCTAGACATTTTTTAGAAAGGGTTGTACGCCAACTTAATGTGCTAGCAGAACTTATTGTGTTGTCTGTCTGTTTTCTTTGCACAACATTCAAGATATTTCCCCGTCATTGATAAATACGATGAACCTTTATGTACGACTTCGTTGGTTTCAACATAGCCCTTCCCGTAGCAATCCACTGCTCCCATCCTGATTGTGCTGCCTGCGTGAAATTTTTGTATGCAAGTTTAGTGTGCTATGATGTTCTATATGATTGTGTCAACTAAATAAGTTTTTACTAAGCATCAGCAATGCATATGGCTGAAAGATGTATTTACGAGCATCGACCGATGGGTCTCTCTCTCTATGTCTCTCTCTCCCTCACACACACACACATGCACACACACACGCACACGCACAAGTGGGACCCGTTGAATTATTTATTTGCTCGTGATAGCTTTTAATTAGGTTCCACTTTAATCTAACTTTTTTCTTAAGTTATTAATTGAGCTCAGTGACTTCAAAAAGTTGTACAGAAGCCTTGTTTGGGCCTTTCCAGCGTCGCTGAATGTGGGCTGAGTAACCATGTTAGGTTGTACTATACTACACATGCCTTTTTTTCAACATCAGCAATGCAACTGGGCCGACAGTTGTACACAATATCCGGGTCAACTTGTTATTCTCCGCCCCACTGGGCTGCAAACTTTCCTAGCAGGTATGCATTAGGCTTAACAAAAAAATGGACTTTAAGAAATAATAAATGGGATGTAATTATAATAACTGGACAGTTACTATGCACCAAACACGTAATTAGTTTGAAAAATATATTATTTTTGGAATTTGAACATGCACAATATTTCGTTGGATTTTAACGTAATATAACTTTATTTTGAAATTATATTTAACCTGACTAGAAATTTCGGATAAAAATATTTTAGATCCCATCAAAATGTGGGAATTTTTTTGAATTCTGTTTTGAGCGGTTGTTTGAAATTATTAATTGTTGTACTAGCTAGAAGTTGGGTTGTACTTTTAACAAACTATAAATGGGCTGTAGTAAATTCCATTAGAATTAAAAAATGGGCTGTACATTCTTACAAATCGCAAATGGGCTATATGTTCTCTGCCAAATCCGAGCTGTGGGCCTACTAAGTTGATGCGTACCAAGGGCTTTGTCAACTTAGTCAATATAAACGATTCTAGCTGCAGTGATCGTACTATGTCCATCCAGCGACCGTAGTGCTTCTTCAACCTGTGGTCTTCTTGCTCCAGCCGCCCAAAGCAGCGCCGGTCGTGTTGCGTGCTCCTGCCTCCCGTGGCCGGCTGTGATGCCGCGGAGGCCTCACCACCCCGTACTACTCCCACCGCTGGCCAGGCCATCCCTCTACTGACCAGGCCAGCGTATTTCGTGAAAAAAACATTCCCCCACTGTTAGGTCGGAACCACCGGAAGTGCCTCCTTATTACGCACAAAAAAATGAATACTCCCCCTGCTAGCTGGGACCCACCATGGTGGGAGGCTCACTTGTGGGCCTACTAAGTTGACTGGGACGGGGCCCTTTGTCAACTTTAGTCAATATGAATGATTCTAGCTCCAGTGACCGTATGATGTCCATCCAACGGCCGTACTGCTTCTTCAACCTCTGGTCTTCTTGCTCCAGCCGCCCAAAGCAGCGCCGGTCGTGCCGCATGCTCCTGCCTCTCGTGGCCGACTGTGCTGCCGTGGACGCCTCACCGCCGCCTACTATTCCCACCGCTGGCTAGGCCCTGCGGCGACGGCAGCCTCACACCGCAGCCGAACCAGTGAGCCCTCGTACTCCTCTCCGCGCGGGCTTCCACTGCCGCGTCTTCCCCGGCTCCCTGTCGTCCCCTTCCTAGGCCTCGCCGTCGTCCACCGCCCTGGTGCTCTCGGTGCGGTGTGGTCAACGTGGTCAAGGAACGACTTCCATCGGACGTGGACTATACGTGGAGAGGCTGACAGCTGGGTCCACGGCCGCAGCAAGGAAGTGCCTCCTTATTACGCATAAAATAATGACTCCTCCAACTGACAGCTGGGACCCACTGGACGGGCCACTGTATTTCGCGAAAAAAAACGTTTCCCCTGACTGCTGGGACCTACCAGCTACATCTTCGCACGCAAGGAAGTGCGTCCGGGCAAAAAAACGATTCGCCCCCCTGACTGCTGGGACCCACCAGCTACATCTTCGCAGGCAAGGAAGTGTCTGACAGTCGGGACCCACCTGGTCAAAGTGTATGTAGCATTGTCATTCTGGTCGCGAATGTGTACGTACATATATAGTGGTGGATGTAGAGGCGCGCACGTGTCGTAGTAGAGGCGCGTACGTGTCGTAGTAGAGGCACGCACGTAGCATGTACACGTACATACAGCGGCCAGGGTGCAAGAAAGAAAATACGGCCATGTACAACGGAATGCGTCGTGTTCATGGGGAGGCAACGTCATGCGTCGTGTTCATCGGGAGGCAACGGAATGCGTGGGAGCCAACCGGCTGGGTCGGAACGGAATGCGTGGTCGTGTTCATCGGGAGGGCTTGGACGGAACAGGCGATGGAAACGAGGCATGGCATACCGCACAATGGAGGAAACGGACCTCCTATGTTCGGAACGGGGTCCTGTTGATCGGGAGGGGTCTGGCGTACCACCAAACGGAGGAAACGGACCTCCTACGGTCGAAACAGGGGTCCCGTTGATCGGGAGGGGTGTGGCGTACCACAAAATGGACGAAACGGACCTCCTACAGTCGAAACAGTGGTCCTGTTCATCGGGAGGGGTGTGGCGTACCGCAAAACGGGACTCCACGGGATACTGTTCATCTCCACCATCGACCTCCTCCAGCCTCCATGGGCTCCTGTTCATCCAGCCTCCACCGCGTGCTACTCCACCGGCTAGTGTTCAACCACCCCTCCATGGGCACTGGGGGAGTCCTGGATTAGGGGGTATCTGGACAACCGGATTATATCCTTTGGTCGGACTGTTGGACTATGAAGATACAAGATTGACGACGTCTCCCATGTCTGATGGGACCCTACTTGGTGTGGAAGGCAAGCTAGGCAATACGGATATGTATATCTCCTCCTTTGTAACTGACCTTGTGTAACCCTAGCCCCCTCCGGTGTCTATATAAACCGGAGGGTTTTAGTCCGTAGGACAACATACAATCATACCATAGGCTAGCTTCTAGGGTTTAGCCTCTCCGATCTCGTGGTAGATCAACTCTTGTACTACTCATATTATCAAGAATAATCAAGCAGGACGTAGGGTTTTACCTCCATCAAGGGGGCCCGAACCTGGGTAAAACATCGTGTCCCCTGCCTCCTGTTACCATCCGCCTTAGACACACAGTTCGGGACCCCCTACCCGAGATCCGCTGGTTTTGACACCGACATTGGTGCTTTCATTGAGAGTTCCTCTATGCCATCACCATAAGGAAGGATGCCTCGTCTCGTTCTTAAGAACAACATCACCGCCGGGGGAGCCCTGGCTATCGGCCAAACTCTCCGGCTAGGCAGTTTCATCATGACCGCCCGTTCGGCTGCTGCCCCGACGATGACTTCTCGGGTCATTGAAAACAACCTCCATGTTGGCTCAGAATTCGCTGAGTAGATGGATCCAATGGAGCTCTCTTCCCTAAACGAGCTCTTGGATCGCATCACCGCCTTGGGAGTCGCTACGGACTATGATCATATTGGGCTTAAACCCGATCAAAGGCAGATTAACTCTCCACCGGTCACCCACCATGTTGCGGTGGTGGAGGAACAATGCGGCAATTCCTCTTCTATCTTGAGGACTAACTATGTCCGGATTCCTGAGCTCTCCGAGCCGGATACCCGTTTACGGGAGGACATCACCCAGGCCCTGAACCTAGAGTCAGGCAGCGGGCCAGACTTATCGGGCAACATACCGGAACCCGAAATTCCAATATTGGAAACACATCGGCCCCTGGGTCTCAGATTGGGTAGGGGTTTGGACTCAATTCCACCCACCCACCCAGACATAAACGATCTTTCCCACATCAGGCAAGAGCCCCATGAAACAGAACATCATTATTGGGCCAGATTCCTCCTTGTGATGAACAAGGTTAAGGACTGTCGCGAGGAAGACACAGTCTCATTTTTTTGCAATAATTGCACGGACAAGGGAATCCTTAACGCCTTAAGTCGCCGTGACATATCACGCTTCGCTGACTTGGCGTCCATAGTACGAAAGTACTATGCGATGGAAAGTGCCTGGAAAAACCGAAACGAAATTTTGGGATAATCCGCCTAAGAATATACACCCAGTCCGAAGTAAAAGGGTGCACTATCATAAGACACCCGAGTTAGTTACAAAGAAACAAAAACCCTCTACAGGGCATGGAACCGTATTGGAGGGATGGCTTAACGGACCCTGCAAAATTCATAGCACAGTGGATACCATACCAATGCACAGCCTTAGAGCATGTTGGATACACCGGCAGGTGGCCAAAAGTGGTGAGGATCTTCTTATCCCAAATGCCACAGAGCACCATCCCGTGGATAACAATACGGTATTAACAGTTTTTGAAACCTTCGCATCAAATAGTAGGCGCAAGCGAACACTCCGTAGTCTCGCCGAAATCTGCCACGTAGCAGCAATGAATCCATGGAGTGACACGGCTATTACCTTCAATGCCAGTGACGAACCTAAATTCCGAACTTCCCAAGCACCAGCTGCACTAGTCCTCAGTCCAATTGTGGACGGCTTTCGACTCACCAAAGTACTCATGGATGGCGGTAGTGGATTAAACCTCATCTATGAGGAAACTCTTCAAAAAAATGGAAATAGACTGGAACCGCATTGAGCAAAGCAACACAACCTTCAGAGGAATCATCCCCAGTAGGGAAGCACGCTGTGCTGGGAAAATCACACTAGATGTGGTATTCGGCACGCCGGAGAACTATAGGTCCGAAGAAATTACATACCAAGTGGCCCCGTTCAGTAGTGGGTACCACGCCCTTTTAGGACGGGAGGCGTTCATGATCTTCCAAGCCATACCCCATTATGGGTACATGAAGCTCAAAATGCCCGGGCCCAATGGAATCATCACTCTCGCTAGTGATCCAGACACAACACTCCGCGCCGAAAACAAAATAGCCGCATTGGCCCTCGAGGCATTATCCGAAGCTCTCTCGGCCGAGGAATTAACTGCGCTACACTCCACGGTGGACAGGGACGACGTAATACTTGACAAGAGATCCAAGTCCACCTCTTTTAAACCAGCGGACGAAATAATCAAATTCCAAGTCCACCCAACGGACCCTACAAAAAAAGCCTCCATCGGGGCACAGTTAAACCCCGCCGTGGACACCGCACTACGAGAGTTCCTGCGCGAGAATTGGGACATATTCGCCTGGCACCCCTCAAACATGCCAGGAATCGCACGCAGGCTGGCCGAGCACAGCCTCAATATCCTAAAGGGATTCAAGCTGGTCAAGCAGGCTCTTCGGCGTTTCTCTGAACCTAAGAGACAGGCTATGGGAGAGGAACTAGCCAAGTTATTGGAGGCTGGATTCATTAGAGAAATAAAACACCCGGACTGGCTAGCAAACCTGGTGATGGTACCAAAGAAGGACAAATCCTGGCACCTATGTGTCGATTTCAAGGACCTCAACAAGGCTTGCCCAAAGGACCCCATCCCCCTCCCCGTCATCGATCAAATTATCGATGCTACCGCAGGACACGAGTCATTGTGTTTCCTCGACGCATACTCTGGCTACCACCAAATCAAGATGGCGGAGTCCGAAGCCGCAACGGCATTTATCACACCATACGGCCCCTTATGTTTCAACACAATGCCTTTTGGGCTCAAAAACACCGGCGCAACATATCAGCGCATGATCCAGACATGTCTGGAGAAACAGATCGGCAAAACAGTAGAGGCATACGTAGATGATGTGGTCATTCAAACCAAACATGTCGACTCTCTAATAGACGACTTGAGGCTCACATTCGACAACCTCTGAACATACGACATCAAGCTCAATCCAGAAAAATGTGTTTTCGGCATACCAACCGGAAAGCTCCTGGGCTTCATTGTCTCCAGTAGAGGAATTGAAGCTAATCCGGCCAAAATCCGAGCTCTGTAACCATTGGCTATCCCAACAGACCTCAAACAAATCCAGAAACTAACTGGATGTGTGGCGGCTCTAAGCCGCTTTATCTCCCGCTTAGGAGAAAAGGCATTACCCCTTTATCGCCTCCTTCGGCGCACCGAACACTTCGAGTGGACGGACGCCGCCACAGCCGGATTGGAAGAAATAAAAGCCATACTGGCAACCAACCCAATCCTGGCCGCGCCAAACATCGGCGAACCAATGATGTTGTACATTGCGGCAACTCGTCAAGTTGTAAGCGCAGTGCTCGTCGTAGAACGAGAAGGTGACGGACATAGATTCCCTCTTCAAAAGCCGGTATACTATGTATCCACTGTCCTCACTCCATGCAAATCACGGTACCCACATTATCAAAATATAGCCTATGCGGTATTCATGGCATCCTGGAAGCTGCGGCACTACTTTCAAGAGTGTTCAATTACAGTAGCCTCAGAAGTGCCACTTAATGATATTATAAACAACCGCGACGCCATGGACTGGATTGCCAAATGGGCCATTGAGCTCCTCCCGTTCGACATAACATACAAACCTCGGCGAGCCATTAAATCGCAAGTATTGGCCGACTTTGTCGCCGAATGGACGGAAGCCTAACTCCCTAAAGAGTACAGCGCATACTCCAATTGGATCATGCACTTCGACGGCTCCAAAATGCTGGCCAGTCAGGGGGCTGGCGACGTCCTGACGTCCCCAACCGAAGGTACCGTTCAGTAAGTACTGCAGATACTGTATACAGACTCCAACAACGCAGCCGAATATGAAGCCCTGTTGCATGGTCTTCGGATGGCAATCTCCATGGGCATTCAACACCTGGAGGTG